>NC_057802.1:90671429-90794794 GCF_018294505.1 Triticum aestivum
GGGCCTCGGCGGGCCGCGGCGTACGGGCGACGGCGGGTTGCCATGTGGCAGGCGGCGGCGGACGTGTCCGGCGGCTGCGGAAGAAGCGTCCGGCGGCGCGGAGGGGAAATGATCTAGGGTTTGACCCGGATTTCTGAGATGGAGGTGTTTTTATAGGTAGAGGGAGCTAGGAGACTCCAAATGGAGTGCGGTTTTCACCCACACGATCGTGATCGAACGACCGAGAGCATGGAAGTGACTTAGAGGGGTTTTGGGCTGTTTGGAGGGGGTTTTGATGCTACACACAAAAGGACTTTGCGGTTGCCCGGTTCACCGTTGGAGTACCAAATGGCCTCCAAATGCAACGAAACTTGACAGGTGGTCTACCGGTGGTATACCAAGGCCACTTGGCAAGACTCGGTCCATTCCGAGAACGTTCAACACCCGCTCATGAAAAGAAACAAGAGGGGTGTGCCGGAGGAGGTGGGAGTGCTGGATTGCAAAACGGACAACGGGGAAAATGCTCGGATGCGTGAGACGAACACGTATGCAAATGAGATGCACATGATGACATGATATGAGATGCATGACATGAACAAAATGCAAAACGAAAAACAAATCCAGACCACGAAGGGAATATCATAGCACATAGCCGAAAATGGCAAGAGTTGGAGTTACAAATATGGAAAGTTACATCCGGGGGGTTACAACACTCCACCACTACGAGAGGATGTCTTCCCGAGATCTAGGACTGAAAGAACTCCGGATATTCAGAACACAGGTGGTCCTCGCGTTCCCAGGTGGCTTCTCGGTCGGAATGGTGCGACCACTTCACTTTCAGGAATTTGATTGACTTGTTGCGAGTCTTGCGCTCAGTTTCTTCAAGAATAGCAACGGGGTGCTCATGATAAGACAGATCTTCTTGGAGATCAATCTCTTCGAAGTTGATGGTGCGCTCAGGTGTCTTGAAGCACTTGTGAAGCTGTGACACGTGGAACACATCGTGCACGTTCGCGAAGTTGGAGGGAAGCTCAAGTTGATAGGCGAGGTCGCCTCTTTTGCCAATGATCTTGAAAGAACCCACGTATCTAGGGGCAAGCTTCCCTTTGATACCGAAGCGACGAGTTCCTTTCATTGGAGAGACGCAAAGGTAGACATGGTCTCCGATCTCGAAAGCCACATCACGGTGCTTACTATCATAGTAACTCTTCTGGCCCGATTGCGCGGCTTTGAGATTGTCACGGATGACTTTACACATTTCTTCAGCCTCTGAGATTAAGTCATTGCCAAGAAGTTGGCGTTCACCAGTCTCTGACCAATTGAGAGGAGTACGGCACTTTCTGCCATATAGAATCTCGAATGGGGCCTTGCCCGAACTCGCATGGAAACTGTTGTTGTAGGAGAACTCGGCATATGGAAGACAATCTTCCCATTTCATGCCAAAGGAAATGACACAAGCCCTGAGCATATCTTCAAGAATTTGATTTACTCGCTCGACTTGGCCACTAGTTTGAGGATGGAAAGCTGTGCTGAAGCGAATGTTGGTGCCCATGGCCTTCTGGAAAGAGCCCCAGAACTTAGAAGTGAAGATGCTTCCACGATCTGAAGAAATCAATTCTGGAATGCCGTGCAAGGAGACAATCCTGGAGGTGTATAGCTCTGCCAACTGAGCTGCTGTGATGGATTCTTTGATTAGAAGGAAATGAGCCACTTTAGTAAGCTTGTCGATGACAACGAAGATAGCATCATTTCCGCGCCTGGACTTGGGAAATCCAGTCACGAAGTCCATTTCGATATGATCAAACTTCCATTCTGGGATAACAAGAGGTTGGAGGAGACCAGCTGGTCGTTGGTGTTCTGCTTTCACCCTTCGACGGACATCACATTCATTCACGAATTGAGCGATTTCTCACTTCATTCGAGTCCACCAATACAACTGCTTGAGGTCATGGTACATCTTCGTACTTCCAGTATGAATGGAAAGAAGATAATTGTGCGCCTCGTTCATAATGACTTTCCTTAGATCACCTTTAGGAACCACAATCCGGTCCTTGAAGAATAAAGTGTCTCTGTCATCAATGCGATAGCACTTGTATTTGGAAAGACCCTTGTCGATACCACATTTCACCTTCTTCACCATGGTATCCAGGAGTTGCGCCTCACGAATTTGATCTTCCAAAGTAGGGGAGACTATGAGGTTGGCAAGAAAGCCTTGAGGAACAACTTGGAGATTCAGTTTGCAGAAAACTTCACAAAGATCCGGTTGGAAAGGCTTGAGGATTAAGCTGTTGCAATAAGCCTTCCTGCTCAAAGCATCTGCAATGACATTGGCTTTGCCTGGAGTATATTCAATACTCGGATTGTACTCTTGAATCATTTCGACCCATCGAGTCTGCCTGAGATTGAGGTTGGGCTGAGTGAAGATGTACTTGAGACTCTTGTGATCGGTGAATATGTCCACTTGTCTTCCCAACAAGAGATGTATCCATGTTATTAATGCATGGATAACTGCCGCCAACTCAAGATCGTGAGTGGGGTAGTTCTTTTCGTTGGGCTTCAATTGACGAGAGGTATAGGTCACAACTTTCTTCTCTTGCATTAACATAGCACCGAGACCTTGAAGAGAAGCATCACAGAAAACTTCAAATGGCTTGGGTTCGTGAGGAGGAGTCAAGACAGGAGCTGTGACGAGTTTCTCTTTGAGAGTGTTGAAAGCAACGTCACACTCAGGAGACCAGACATACTTCACATGCTTCTGGAGGAGGTTGGAAAGAGGCTTTGCAATCTTAGAGAAATTCTCAATGAATCTTCGGTAATAGCTTGCAAGACCAAGAAAACTGCGAAGCTGCTTGACATTCTGAGGAGGTTCCCAATTCACAATTGCGGACACCTTCTCGGGATTAACAGCGATGCCCTTGGCAGAGATGATGTGACCGAGGTAAAGAACTTCATCAAGCCAAAACTCACATTTGGAAAACTTGACATAGAATTAATACTCTCTGAGCTTGTCGAGCACCAATCGCAAATGTTTGGCATGATCCTTCTTATTCTTGGAGAAGACCAAGATATCATCGAGATACACCAGGACGAATTCATTGGTATAGGGGTTGAAGATGAAATTCATCATCCAACAGAATGTTGGAGGAGCATTGACAAGGCCGAAAGACATGACAGTATATTCATAAGAACCAAAGCTTGTTCTGAATGCTGTCTTGGGAATATCTTCTTCACGAATGCGAATCTGATGATAACCCATACGAAGGTCAAGCTTGGAGAATACTTTAGCACCTTTAAGTTGCTCGAATAGCTCATTGATGTTGGGAAGTGGATACTTGTTCTTGATTGTCTTCTTGTTCAATGGACGGTAGTCGACACAAAGTCGTTCCGTGCCATCCTTCTTCTGGACAAAAAGAACACCACAACCCCATGGAGATGAACTCGGTCTGATCAAACCCAGACGCTCTTGTTCATCGAGCTGTTTCTTCACTTCCTTCAGCTCCTTGGGTCCAAGCTTGTATGGACGCTTGCAAACGGGTTCAGTGCCAGGCTCAAGATCGATGACGAACTCAACTGGCCGGTGAGGAGGCATACCCGGAAGCTCTTCTGGAAAGACATCTTGGTACTCACAAACGACTGGAATTTGAGAGATGGCATTCAATTCGCCCTTCTCATTGAGAGAAAATAACTGAATGGTTTCATCACGAGCGGCATAGATGATAACATCCTCAGAAGAGTGTGTCAATTGAATTTCCCTGGCAGCACAATCAAGTTGAGCCTTGTGCTTAGAAAGCCAGTCCATCCCGAGAATTAGATCAATATCTGAGTCACCAAGAACAATTGGAGAAGATAGAAATTTATAGTCGCCCATCTTGATACCGACATTTGGAACCATCATGCTAGAGCTCAAACGCTTAGCCGGAGAAATAACTTGCATTGCTCTAGATAATTCCTCTGTGTCAAAATTGTGCTTCGATGCAAATGGGTATGACATGAAAGAATGCGATGCACCAGTATCAAATAAAACTTTTGCAGGAATATGATTAACTGAGAGATTACCCATTATCACATCAGTAGATTCCTCCGCTTGAGCTGCATTCATCATGTTCACCTTTGCAAACTTGGGATTATGCTTGACCACTGCATTGCTGGAAGATCTCACAGGAGGCGGAGGCGGAAGGCGCCTTTGGTTGAAGCATTTGTTAGCATAGTGACCTTTCTGCTGACACTTGTTGCAAGTCACCTCTGAGAGTGGACGATGATAAGGATCATTGGACTTTGGAGCTTGATTCCGAGACTTGTTCTGATAGCCAGAGTTGGAAGAGTGGGAAGATCCATGGCCACCTTTGTTCTTCTGCTGGTAAGGCTGACGAAACGGAGGAGGAGGAGGCAACCAGAAATTCTATTGCTTAGAAGCCACTAGTGAGGAAGAAGAAGACTGAACTGTGTCCCTGACTCTCTTCTTAGAAGCCTCACACTTGAGCTGAGCAGCCTCTTGCTTCAGTGCCATGTTATAGAATTGATCAAACTGAGTTGGCTCAACAAGAACGAGAGCTAACTGCAGATCCTCTCTAAGGCCACCTCTGAAGTGATAGATCATGCTCTTTTCATCAGGAACGTCTTGTTTAGCGAAGCGAGCAAGTTTCTGAAACTGGATGTTGAATTGATACACAGACATGTTGCCTTGCTTGAGATTGCGGAACTCCTCACGCTTTCTCTCAACAACACTTTGTGGAATGTGGTGCGCTTTGAAGTCCCGACAGAAGTCAGTCCAAGTGACCACACGACCTCCTCTGGAATCTTTGTATTGTTGATACCAATCAGCAGCTTGGTCCTTGGGCTGAAAACAAGCAAACTTGACAAAGTCATCAGGCCTGACATTGCTACATTCAAAATGCTTGTTGATGTCCACGAGCCAATCATCGGCATCCGTGGCCTCGGCACAGTAGCTGAAAGACTTGGGCTGATTTGCGAGAAACTGGTTGAGGGTAGCGAAGTGAGGCTGATTGTTGCCTTGGCCTTGATTTCCTTGATTGCCTTGCCCTTGGGTGCGTTCTTGTAAGAGTTGCAGAATCATCTGAGCATTGGCGTTGGTGGCTGCCATGATAGCTTGCCATGCCTCCGGAGGCGGAGGTGGTGGTGGAGGGTTCGCCTGACTCCCTTCATTGCGTTCCGGATTCTGACGCGTTGGCGGAGCCATCCTGAAGAGGGTGACATCCGTTAGCATCTTGATAGACAGATAGGCAAATTGAATCAACGGATAGAAATTGCAACATATAGTCTTGACAATAAACATTCGAACGAGGATGAACGAATGAATTCCATAGTAAATCATCATACTTCCATTAAGTTGAGAAGCCACTTAGAAAAAGGTATGGAATCAACATTTGACTTCGAAGCAACTCGAATACCACAATTCAAAACAAAACAAAGTATTGGCTTGCAGAATAAGCCGGAACAAACATATGATAGAGATTTCGTCCGAAGTTTTCGTGGTGGGGCCCACACGGGCTCGATCGTACAGCACCATCATGTACAAGGCACTGCACATGACATACGAAGCGTCCCCGAGTCGGCATAGCCAAGGACTCTTTAAGACACTACGAGACCACTGTAAAACCAACCGTGGAAAGGCGGACCACTTGACGTCGAACCCCAATCTCATATCATGCGTCTGTCGGAAAGATATCCAAGGAGCTACTTGAATTCCCACTTATAAACTCCCGAAACTTTCTGGTTATGCAATCTGGTGTTGGGGATACAGGGGACACAAAATATATCACCCAAACTAGCAATCCCTAGATCCAGCTGTATCCATCCATCAACACATAACCAAGAAACCTTCGGAAATCGTGTACCCCAACCTTCGAAAAACATCCGTTATACGAGTTATGGCAATACTCCCGAACTCCCGCCCCAGTACTGGGTGGCGTCAAGGTGATCTCACCAACAACTGCATAAAAGAGATTTTCGATGTCGGCGAAACTCAGGTATTCCAGAACTGCAACGATAAAATTGTGACGACAACACCTCGGAGCTCAACTCCCCGGGACACTGCCACAACCCCTAAATGTCAAGAGGCACCAAGAACAATGTTCTCATCACAAAACCATCGGAACGATTCCAAGATACCCGCGTGATCCTAAATTTTTTTAATGAAATTTGAGGAGAGAAGAGTCAAAACTTCTACGTCAGGAGTCCTCACCAGAGCGACGAAGGGACTGAGGAGTAAAAAGAATCCTACTCTCCGATATATATAATCCTAAGACTCAAAACATTTTTGTTCTAGACTCAACAACGCCAGCGATTCGATCAAGCAGGGGGCTCCTAAGTCGGGGATGGCTCTGATTACCAACTTGTAACGCCCACGATGCGGCTATATCTCCCACGTGTCGAGGCACGACTTAGAGGCATAACCGCATTGTGGTTTTGTCGCAAGAAGGGTCATCTTCACACAATCCCATGTAATGAACAAGAATGGGATAACGAAAGTTGGCTTACAATCGCCACTTCACACAATACATAAATATAATTCATACATCATCCAAAATCCACACATAGACCGACTACGGTCAAAATGCAAATGAAAATAAGATAACCCCAAATTCTAGATCCCCGATCGTCCCAACTGGGCTCTACTACCGATCATCAGGAAAAGAAACATAGTAACGACCACGTTCCTCGTCGAACTCCCACTTGAGCTCGGTTGCATCATCTGCACTGGCATCGTCGACACCTGCAACTGTTTTGGTAGAATCTGTGAGTCACGAGGACTCAGCAATCTCACACCAGCGAGATCAAAACTATTTAAGCTTATAGGAAAGGATGGTGTAATGAGGTGGAACTGCAGCAGGCACTAAGCATATATGGTGGCTAACATACGCAAATGAGAGCGAGAAGAGAGGCAACGCAACGGTCGCAAAGCTAGAATGGTCAAGAAGTGATCCTGAAACTACTTACGTTCATGCATAACCCAAACCGTGTTCACTTCCCGGACTCCGCCGAGAAGAGATCATCATGGCTAAACACACGGTTGATGTATTTTAATTAAGTCAAGTGACAAGTTCTCTACAACCGGACATTAACAAATTCCCATCTGCCTCATAACCGCGGGCACGGCTTTCAAAAGATAATACCCTGCAGGGGTGTCCCAACTTAGCCCATTATAAGCTCTCACGGTCAACGAAGGATAAACCTTCTCCCAGAAAGACCCGATCAGTCTCGGAATCCCGGTTTACAAGAGATTTCGACAATGGTAAAACAAGACCAGCAAAGCCGCCCGATGTGCCGACAAATCCCGATAGGAGCTGCACATATCTCGTTCTCAGGGAAACACCGGATGAGACTAGCTACGAGTAAAACCAGTCCTCAAGTTTCCCCAAGGTGGCCCCGCAGGCAGCTCGGTTCGAACCAACACTCGAAGGAGCACTGGCCCGTGGGGGTCTAAAATAAAGATGACCCTCGGGCTCGCGAAAACTCAAGGGAAGTGTAGGTGGTAGGTGGTAATATGGAAAAACCAAGGTTGGGCCTTGCTGGAGGAGTTTTATTCAAATCGAACTGTCAAGGGGGTCCCATAAATCACCCAACCGCGTAAGGAACGCAAACTCAAGGAACATAACACCGGTATGATGGAAACTAGGGCGGCAAGAGTGGAACAAAACACCAGGCATAAGGCCGAGCCTTCCACCCTTTACCAAATATATAGATGCATTAATTAAATAAGAGATATTGTGATATTCCAAAATATCCATGTTCCAACATGGAACCAACTTCAACTTCACCTGCAACTAGCAACGCTATAAGAAGGGCTGAGCAAAAGCGGTAACTTAGCCAAACAACGGTTTGCTAGAAAAGGATGGTTAGAGGCTTGACATGGAAATATGGGAGGCATGATATAGCAAGTGGTAGGTAGCGCAGCATGGCAATAGAACGAACAACTAGCAAAGCAAAGATAGAAGTGATTTCGAGGGTATGGTCATCTTGCCTGCAAGGTTCTCAGAGTTGTCGAAAGCTGGATCCTCGTAAGCGTACTCGACAGGTTCCTCGTTCACGAACTCGTCTCCCGGCTCTACCCACAGCAAGAACACAAGCAATGGAACCACAATCAATCACGGGAAATGCACCAGCAACATGATGCAAAACATGCATGATATGCGGGATATGATATGCGATGCATAGGCGTGCTCCGGAGGAAAAATGATGAACAAGGCAGTAACTTGGCAAACCAAGCATGCCACTGGAAAGATGAGAAGATTTCGGTCAAAATCGATATAAAGATCACCGGAAACGGATGCACGGTTTGCAAATGGCAAGCAAAACAAGAATGACACGAATCTGTGATTAACAGTATGATAGCACTTAGAATACAACAAGTAACTATGCTACAGCACTCCAACATAGCAACAAAGCATATGGCAGTAATCTACAGGAGATGCTTGACAAAAGCTGAACACTGAGCTACGGCTAGATCACACCACAGCAGGTTCAAACAAGCATGGCAAAAGTGCAAAAGATAACAGGTTCACAGACTTGGTGAAATTACTGGACATGGCTGAAACAGCATCAGGTAGCAATGTTCAGAGCACGAAATCAACATGCTACAGGAACTTAACATAGCAAAACAAGGCATGGCATGAATCTACTAAATTCATAGAACAAAAGTCCCTTACTGGCCATGAGCCAACAAGGACCAGAAGATATGATGACAGTACTTATGAGGGCATCTTGGTGAGCTTGATGCACTACCACAAAGCAATGCATGACAAAACAAGCATACCTACAGCAAGATGGCATGTTTATGAAGCTAACCATGGCAAGATAAAGTACATAGCATGTAGGGATCAACTACAAAAAGCTTGGAAAAATTGAATATCATGTTAACAATCTGCCAGGAATATCTTATAGCAAAAGTAGAGCAAGATTGAGACATGCTATGGCACTCCATAATTGCAAAAAGGCACATGAGTGGATAGAGCACAACTATATCTACAAAACATACTTACTGAACATCACCAAAAGGAGCATGGATCTCTCTGTAGACACATGTATACATAGCAACAAAATAACAGCAGTCACAGACTGTAAAATTACTGGACATGGCTGAAACAGCATCAGGTAGTGTCGTGGAATTGTCACGGCAGATGTCCTTGAGTTAGGACTTAGTCGTGGAGCCGTCGCAGCTAGGAAGCTTGAAGGGGTTAATGCGGGACAAGGAACACGAGGGTTTATACTGGTTCGGCCCCTTACGGTGAAGGTAAAAGCCTACGTCCAGTTTGATGTGGTATTGATTAGGGTTTCGATAACCAGGGAGCTAAACTGCTATCTCGGCTCTCGATGAGATTGTTGTCGCCGTTAAACTGCTGCCGGGTCATCCCTTTATATAGGGAGGCTGACGCCCCGCAGCTCTCAGAGTCCCGGCCGGCTCATAAGAGTGTCCGGCTCGGACTCTCAACTATTCTTGCCTTACACTACAAGTTCTACCATAGTAATGATTGTAACTACGGGCCTTAAGCCATATCCGGGTCTTAAGCCCATCTTTGGCCCACCGTCTTTAAGCTTGGCGCCGGGCTTCTGGCAATGACCACATGAGTAACCCGGCCCCTCCTGGCGGGTGACTCTAAGGTCTATATCCTCAACATTAGGCCCCAGATTGATTTGAGCCGGCTCATGTCAATCTTTAATTCTTTCGACAGAAAAAATCTCCGGCTTACCATTTATGTGAAGGCCATAACCCGGCGTGACGTCATCCTCTGGACTCCGGATAATCCGCCGTGACGTCATCTTCCATTAAGCCCGTTTTTTTACTCCACCAGATCCGCAACGGATCTTTGCTTTTACTGTCATCCAGAAAATCGAGGCGTTGTGGGGGAGATAACCACGCCACGATCTCCTTGATTCTCGCGCCCGCTTTACGAGCTCGCCTTATAAATAGGCCGGCCCGACAGGCTTCTCTGCCACCCTTCTTCCTCCTCGCGCCACTGCCTCTCTGCCTGAGCTCGCACTCCGCCGCCGTCACCTCGCCTCCGGTCTTCTTCAACCTTGGCCGCTGCATCACCCTGACTCGGACCAGACAAACGGCGGCGACCCCCGCACCTTTTCAGCTCCGGTAAGTCCTGCTTGACCTGTAGAGTAGATCTGCCATAGGATTTGCCCACGTTCTTCGTGTTCGTTGCCATTGTCCGCAAGCTTCGGCAGTTCTCATAGTTACTGCCCTTGTTTGATCTTAGATCTGCATAGAATTAGTGCGGCGGCTGTTTGGCACTTATTTCAAATGCCAGTAGGTCTCTTTCCACTGCATAAGAACTTTGTTCGGGCCCAAGAACTCCCTCGCTTCTGTTTCTAGGTCTAGAAATGTTTCTTTTTGCCTGACCATTTCGATCCAAAAAAGTTACTGCAATGTGTGAAACCTGTTTTACCACACTTAGTAAAAAATTGCAATCATTGAATCTTGGCGGTTTACAGTTCCGGTTTAAAGAAACCACGTGCCATAGACCCTTCCGGCTTAAAGAAAACCATGCTTCGTAGAATCCTCCGGCTTAGCTGTGATAAGGCCATAGATAATCAATTTATTCTGAATGCCCCTGCGGCTTAAATAACCCACTGTACCTGAGTATATACCATTAGTCCCCTTCATAAGCCGCCACCTTAGTTTTGAACTGTAGATCTCCTCCGGCTTATAATTAACCCGGACGTTTTTCCTTTTTGTCATAGACTGCCGACTTTCACCATGCCTCCCAAAGCTCCCATTACTTGCAACTGGCTGAGGTCCAATGTGACCAACGAGACCCTAGCTGATTTTGTTAAGTTAGGATATCTGCCCAAGAAAGACATCATGTCCTACCGTGCCCCTGACCCGTCAGAAGAGAGGCCACAGCCAAAGGATGGGGAGGTAGTGATTTTTGCGGATCACATGAGCCGGGGCTTCGCACCGCCCGGCTCAAAGTTTTTTAGGCACGTGCTCAACTTCTTCGACTTGCGGCCTCAAGATATAGGACCCAACTCAGTGTCCAACATCTGCAATTTTCAAGTCTTCTGCGAGGTTTACCTTGGAGAAGAACCTAGTTTGCTGCTCTTCAGAGAGCTTTTTTATTTAAACCGTCAGAATGAGTGCGCCAATGGGCCAAGTTTGGAATTAGGTGGTATCTCCATCCAGCGGCGTAGGGACTGCCTTTTCCCTTACGCAGAGCCGCCGAGCCACCCAAAGGACTGGAACATGACTTGGTTCTACTGCCAAGATACGTCCCCGGCTGATGAAAGCCCGCTGCCCGGCTTTCGCCCAACACGTCTGGAGCCGACTCACCCACTGTCGGACAAGCTGACTCAAGCGGAGCGCCAGCCTCTGCTCCCCACTATCAACAAGATCAAGGCTCTCCTGGGCAATGGTCTGAATGGAATCGACCTGGTCCGGGTCTGGATCTCATGGCGGGTGATCCCATTGAGCCGCCGCCCCGGCTTAATGTGTGAGTACACAGGACGAAAGGATGACCCTCAGAGACACAGCCGCAATGATCTTCCAGAAGACGTTGCAGAGGAGATGACTAAGGCCCTGTTAAACGAGAGCCTGGCAGACTACGGAAGGACCGGGTTAGCTCCCTTCTGCAAGACCAACCCAGCCCCAGCGGTAAGCCGCCGACTTTAACTTTTTATCTACTTCTGCATGTAACCTTCATTTGAACCGTTTGAAGAATTCATCATTGTATTTTTCAGGCTGATGATAAGTTCTGGCGGGTCAAATATGACCATGAGGTGGCCAAGAAGGCCAGGAAGGCGAAGAAAGCCGCCAAGAAAACCGCCCCTCGCAAGAAAGGGAGCAGGCCTACTGCCTCCGAGCTGATGCAATTAAGCGACAGCTCCGAGTCAGAGGTAACCCCTGAGTCTTTTAAGTCCTTGCTATATTCACTGTTTGTTTGATGTCCGCCTTATCAATACTTGCTCATTGACAGGATGACACCGGCGCCAGTAACCCGGTGGTTGAAGAGGTAATGTCACTTTCCTCCGACTCGGAGCCCTTGCCACAGCTGAAAGTCCGAAGGGTAACCCGGAAAGTAAGCTTTTCACATCCTTTAGCTTATCAAGACCCTCAATTTATTTTGAAGCGACAGGTTCATGAAAGCCGGCGTCATACCCGGACCAACAAGGACACCGACCTGTCCGCCGGGTTACCCGACGCAACAAGGAAGCGCCGAACTGAGGTTATTTCCCACTTGTACCCTTTTCATCCGTTGGCGGGTGTTATCCGTCAGCCACTCAATTCCTCTGACTCCAATTATCAGGAGACCTCCCCCTCTTCGGGCGACTCTATGCAGTCGAGTCTTCCGACTTTAAAGACCGCGCCCGGGTAATGACAACCATCTCATATTATATTTGTCTGTACTTACTCTTTTTGTGCTTAACGTTTCTGTCCTTTCAGCACCTAGGCAAAGCTCACCAAAAGAGCGAAGAAGACCAAGTCAGCCGGAGTGCCGGATTTGCCTGAACCGGAGGTGACGGCTCAAGAACCGTCAGCTGCCTCCGCCCCCGAAGCCACCACTCCAATGGACACGGCACCTGAGGCCACTGCCCCGACTACCAAGGCAACGACCGAAGCTTCTATTAACCCGGAGGCCTCCGGCTCGGCTCCACCAGCAGACGACCCGGACGTGGTAATCACCCGGACGGAGTTCGTTGAGCCGGGGAGACCTACCGTGCTGGCCAAGTGCTCCGCTAAGGGGGAGTTGCTGCCGCCCCACCGGGTGAACCTGGACCTCTCCGACTACACCAACTTGAGCATTGGAGAGCTCGTCTCTGGCTATATCAGCCAAGTGCACAAGAGCCGGGACGCAGAGGTCGCCATGGTGAACCAGATCCAGCAAAAAATCAGAGGTATCATTCTGCTGTCCTCTTACTTACTGCATAGTTACCTTTGCCATGATAGCCCCCAAGTCGACGACTTATGAGTGAATATGTTGTAGACTTAGGTTCCGGCTTACTCAATTGAGCCGGCAGTATGTAGATAGATACGTTCAATATGCATTAGCCCCCAAGTGCCAAGTGTCTTTGCTTGGAAAACGCTTGGGACTTATATAATGACTGTTCATAACCCGGAAATGTATGCAGGCTGTTGGCAAGAAGCTAGAAGCGGACATTGCGGATCTCAAGAGCCGGCTGAAGGCGCAGGAGATGGAGACCCGGAAGGCAAACGCCAAGTTTGTATCCAGCATCGCCGCTCAAGAGAAGCTGAAGACAGAATTTGATGCTGAGCGGAAAGCCTGGGCCGAAGAGAAGGCCGCACTGGTGACCCGGGCGGAACAGGCGGAGAAGGCTCTCTCTGAGAAGACCGCCGAGCTCTCCGGCCTAAAGCGCCAGGTTTCCCAAATGGTGGCCGCCATCTTCGGTAAGTCGCCTCACCAGCTTTCATCAAGTTTAGAATGTTTATATCTCATGATTCATCCTTGTCGCTGGCTTATCTGATTCTGTTAAACAGGTCCCAGAAGTGCCAACCTCAACCAGAGCGTGGTCACCAAGCTAAAGGCCGTGTATACCCTGGTGGAGCAGCTCTACACCGGGTCACAGCGTGCCTTAGCTGTGGTGGCCCTATCCAACGAGGTGCCGACTCACCTGGTAGAAGTCCTGCACCGGCTCGCCGTTCTGCCTCAGCGGATCCAAGAGCTGCGACGGGCCTCTGAGAGGGCCGGAGCGATCGCCGCGCTGAGCCGGGCCAAGGCATTCCTGCCGGAGTTAGACCCGGCGGACATCGCCCTTGGCTATCCAAGCCTGAAGGAAGACGGCTCAGCTTTCGATCAAAAGGACTCCGCGGCTTGTGTGAAGGCGGTACGCCCGGTGGCCACCCTTATCGGGAACGACACAGATTTGACCAAGTGCCAGCCGGGTTATGATGCGGAGAATCAGAGGATTCCAACCCCTCGCTATGAAGCCCTGAACTTGATCCCGCCGGCTCGTCAGCACACTTTCGCCCCAGAGATTGACCCGGCCGGGTTAATTGACGAGGAAGCCCAATTCGAAGCTCTCAGCAGCATCGACTGGAAGTCATCAACCTTCCAGGTCTTGGGATCAGCCGGAGGAGAGGATAGGAACGAGCCGGAGACTTCAACTCAGCGGGCATCATAACTCGGCTGGCGATTTACCAAACAATGCTCCACCCCTTTTAGACTTGATGAGTTTTGTAATAGAGTAGGTGCAACAGTTTATCTCTACCGTGCCATCGTGCACGTATTGAATGCCAAGGTCTTTTGAAGTTGTCTCTTTGATGTTTCTCCGGGTCATAATCATCCCTTTGTTTTTCTCCACCTCAAAGAGGTGCCTTTAGGTAACCTTCATAGAAAGGCAAATCACAAGTCTCGAGGCGGCTTACCGCCCTGAGAATCAGGTGTTTTGGATAGATAACCCGGAATATGAATCAAAAAAGACTGGTCCTCAATTATATCCTTAACACAACCGTAATAACACACTTAGCGGCCTGTAAGCATACTTCCGGTTTAGATAACCCGGGTAACAAGGTTGGTATCTTAACTCCGATTTACTTGTCTTAATAACACCCATGGTGTTCAACTAACACTGTAAACCAAAGTTAAGCCAGCAAAGTGAGACCCGGCCGTACACATCTTGACATAATCAGAGTAAACTTGTGATAAAGCAGAAGAACTTAGGGCTTCCGGTTCGAATACGACCAGATACCCGGCCCAAAGGGGTTAAGCTAAGATTCGGATACGATCATATAGCCCCCAGTGGGTGTGGCGATGCCAATCAAGAGGGTACCGACAGCTATGTTCTCTTTGGTTCGAATACGACCCATGTTTGAACAGGAAGCCCCCAAGTGATTTTAAGAATTGTTTAACGACGCTGATTCGAAATGATCCACGTCGGTTCTCAGAGGGGTTAAACTATGATTCAAATATGACCAAAGGTAACCTCCCAATGAGCTCGGCGCTTTGCCAATCAAATGGGTATCGACAGCTATGTTCTCTTTGGTTCGAATACGACCCATGTTTGAACAGGAAGCCCCCAAGTGACTTTACTGCTTACGGCTAGATTCGAATACGATCATAAACCGGATCCTCCTTTAAGTCACCATGTAATCTTGCAATAAGAACAACACGTGCATATTTGGAGGAGAAAAAAGGATAGAGGTCCTGCTTTATTGCTTATCATAATATATACATGGCTGAGAGAAATATGTACACCACGAGAGCCGGTGGCTCAAGTGTAGTAAGGCCGAAGCTGAGCTATGTTCCACGGCCGACGGGTCTCCTCCTCCGACTTACGTGAATCTTTGTGCTCCCGAATGTCAATGAGGTAATATGACCCGTTGTGCAAGTTCTTGCTGACCACAAAGGGCCCTTCCCAAGGCGGGGATAACTTGTGTGCATCTGTTTGATCCTGGATGAGCCGGAGCACGAGATCGCCTTCCTGGAAGACCCGGGATTTAACCCGGCGGCTATGGTAACGGCGCAGGTCTTGCTGGTAAATCGCTGATCGAGCTGCTGCCACATCACGCTATTCGTCCAATAGGTCAAGAGCATCTTGTCGCGCCAGTTCATTATCCGCCTCGACATAAGCCGCCACTCGAGGTGAGTCATGACGGATGTCACTGGGGAGGACTGCTTCTGCTCCATAAACCATGAAGAAAGGCGTGAAGCCTGTAGACCTGTTAGGAGTAGTGTTGATGCTCCATAACACGGAGGGCAACTCCTCCACCCAACAACCCGGCGTCCGTTGCAAAGGGACCAAAAGCCGGGGCTTGATACCTTTCAGAATCTCCTGATTAGCTCTCTCAGCTTGACCGTTGGATTGAGGATGAGCCACTGAGGAAACATCAAGTCGGATATGCTCGCGTTGACAAAACTCTTCCGTGGCGCCTTTGGAGAGATTGGTGCCATTGTCAGTTATAATGTTGTGCGGAAAGCCAAAGCGGAAAATCACCTTTTTCATAAATTGAACCGCCGTGGCTGCATCGCACTTGCTAACTGGCTCAGCTTCCACCCACTTTGTGAATTTATCAACTGCCACCAAGAGGTGGGTCTTCTTATCCTTGGACCTTTTAAAAGGCCCAACCATGTCAAGCCCCCAGACCGCAAAGGGCCAAGTGATTGGGATCATCCTCAGCTCCTGAGCCGGCACATGAGCCCGTCATGAGAACCTCTGGCAACCATCACATTTACTGACCAAGTCCTCTGCATCAGCATGAGCCGTCAACCAATAAAAACCATGAAGAAAAGCCTTGGCCACAAGGGACTTTGAGCCGGCATGATGGCCACAATCCCCTTCATGGATCTCACGCAAGATCTCTTGACCTTCCTCAGGGGAGACACAACGCTGAAATGCTCCTGTAACACTGCGATGATGCCACTCGCCATCGATAACAATCATTGACTTAGCCCGCCGGGTTATTTGCCTAGCCAAAGTTTCATCCTCAGGCAACTCGCCCCGGGTCATGTAAGCCAGATATGGCATTGTCCAGTCTGGTATAATATGGAGAGCCGCCACCAGTTGTGCCTCCGGGTCAGGGACAGCCAAGTCTTCCTCCGTAGGCAACGTAACCGAAGGGCTATACAGGACGTCCAGGAAAGTGTTAGGCGGCACCGGCTTTCGCTGAGAGCCTAGCCGGCTTAGAGCATCAGCCGCCTCGTTCTTCCTGCGATCAATGTGCTCTACTTGGTAGCCCTGAAAGTGCCCAGCAATCGCATCAACTTCGCGGCGATAAGCCGCCATGAGAGGGTCCTTAGAATCCCATTTGCCTGATACTTGTTGAGCCACCAAGTCTGAGTCACCGAAGCACCTTACCCGGCTCAAGCTCATCTCCTTAGCCATCCGAAGACCGTGAAGCAAGGCCTCGTACTCAGCCGCATTGTTAGTGCAAGGAAACATCAACTGTAGCACATAATGGAACTTGTCACCTGTAGGGGAAGCCAATACAACGCCAGCCCCCGAGCCCTCCAACTGTCTGGACCCATCGAAGTGAATAGTCCAATACGTGTTATCCGGCTTTTGCTCGGGCACTTGTGACTCTGTCCAATCATTGATGAAATCCACCAAGGCCTGAGACTTAACAGCAGTGCGTGGCACATATCTGAGACCATGAGGTCCAAGTTCTATAGCCCACTTAGCAATTCTCCCTGTGGCCTCTCTGTTTTGAATGATATCACCAAGAGGGGCAGAACTGACCACAGTGATGGGGTGACCCTGAAAATAATGCTTAAGTTTCCGGCTCGCCATGAACACACCATACACAAGCTTCTGCCAATGCGGGTACCGCTGCTTGGACTCAATGAGCACTTCGCTGACATAATAAACCGGCCGTTGAACCGGATGTTCCTTACCCTCCTCCTTGCGCTCCACCACAATAGCCACACTGACGGCTCGTGCGTTTGCCGCCACATACAGTAATAAGGGCTCCTTATCAACCGGAGCAGCAAGGAATGGGGGCTCTGCCAGCTGCTTCTTCAAATCCTCAAAAGCGGTATTAGCTGCATCATTCCAGACAAAGTTATCAGTTTTCTTCATCAACTGATATAATGGCATGGCCTTCTCACCCAAACGGCTTATAAACCGGCTTAAAGCAGCGATGCGACCCGCCAAACGCTGAACGTCATTTATACACGCCGGCTTAGCCAGGGAGGTGATGGCCTTGTCTTCTCCGGGTTAGCTTCAATGCCTCTGTCAGAAACCAAAAAACCCAAGAGTTTGCCTGCACGAACACCAAAGACACACTTGGCTGGGTTAAGCATCATCTTGTAGACCCGGAGATTATCAAAGGTTTCCCTTAAATCATCTATCAGGGTTTCCTCTTTTATGGACTTAACCACAATATCGTCCACATAAGCGTGAACATTGCGCCCAATCTGTTTATGAAGACAGTTCTGTACACAACGCTGGTAAGTCGCCTGTGCACACTTGAGTCCAAAAGGCATAGACACATAGCAAAGGCTCCAAAGGGAGTGATGAACGCCGTCTTCTCCTGGTCCTTAACTGCCATCTTAATCTGATGATATCCGGAATAAGCATCCAAGAAACTTAAGCGTGCACAACCTGCCGTAGCATCAATGATTTGATCAATACGGGGGAGGGCAAAAGGATCAGCCGGACACGCCTTGTTTAAGTCCGTGTAGTCCACACACATCCGCCAAGTGCCGTTCTTCTTGAGTACGAGCACCGGGTTAGCTAACCACTCTGGGTGAAAGACTTCAACGATAAACCCGGCCGCCAAGAGCCGGGCCACCTCTTCACCAATAGCTTTCCACCTCTCTTCATTAAACCGCCGAAGAAACTGCATGACCGGCTTAAATTTCGGATCAACATTGAGAGTATGCTCAGCGAGTTCTCTAGGTACACCTGGCATGTCAGAAGGTTTCCATGCGAAGATGTCCCTATTCTCACGGATGAACTCGATGAGCGCGCTTTCCTATTTTGGATCCAGATTTGCACTGATGCTAAACTGCTGAGATGAGTCACCTGGAACAAAATCAACAAGTTTAGTTTCATCAGCCGATTTAAATTTTATTGCCGGCTCTTGTTCTGTAGTTGGCTTTTTCAGAGAGGTCATATCTGTTGGGTCAACATTGTCTTTGTAAAACTTCAACTCCTCTGTAGCACACACAGATTCTGCATAAGCCGCATCGCCTTCCTCACTCTCCAGAGCCACTTTCCGACTGCCGTGAACCGTAATGGTCCCATTGTGACCTGGCATCTTGAGCTGCAAGTACACATAACACGGCCGTGCCATGAACTTGGCGTAAGCCGGCCGTCCAAATATAGCATGGTATGGACTTCGTATCTTGACCACCTCAAAGGTCAATTTCTCCACCCTGTAGTTGTTCTCATCACCAAAGGCCACTTCCAATTCGATCTTGCCGACTGGATAAGCCGATTTACCAGGTACCACACCATGGAAGATAGTGTTTGACTGGCTAAGGTTCTTATCAACCAACCCCATACGGCGAAAAGTCTCATAATAGAGGATGTTGATGCTGCTGCCTCCATCCATGAGCACCTTTGTGAACTTATATCCTCCCACTTGAGGAGCCACCACTAAGGCCAAGTGGCCCGGGTTATCCACCCGGGGAGGGTGATCCTCCCTACTCCACACTATAGGCTGCTCAGACCACCGCAAGTAGCGTGGGATCGCCGGCTCAACAGCATTCACTGCCCTCTTATGAAGCTTCTGATCTCGCTTACACAGACTGGTGGTAAACACATGATACTGTCCACCGCTGAGCTGCTTTGGATTGGTCTGATAACCCCCCTGCTGCTGCTGATGACCCTGGCCCGACTGCTGATTAAAGCCCCCTTGATCGTTCTGAGGACCAGAATTTGAGCCGCCGCCTGGGCCATGAAAGCCGCCGGCGCCTGAGCCGCCGCCCGGGCCATTGTATTTCTTAAAGGCTTTCATGATCGCAATGTTCAGAGCATGAAATCAACATGCTACAGGAACTTAACATAGCAAAACAAGGCATAGCATGAATCTACTAAATTCATAGAACAGAAGTACCTTACTGACCATGAGCCAAGAAGGACCAGAATATATGATGGCAACCATGTAAACATAGCAAGTTTCGTTAACAGGTTTCAGACTTGGCAGAAAACAGAGTATGGCAGAAACAGTATTTATGAGGGCATCTTGGTGAGCTTGATGCACTCACCACAAAGCAATGCATGAAAAAACAAGCATACCTACAGAAAGATGGCATGTTTATGAATCTAACCATGGCAAGAGCAAGTACATAGCATGTAGGGATCAGCTACACCAAGCTTGGCAAAATTGAATATCATGTTAACAATCTGCCAGGAATATCTTATAGCAAAAGTAGAGCAAGATTGAGACATGCTATCGCACTCCATAATTGCAAAAATGGGCATGAATGGATAGAGCACAACTATATTTACAAAACATACTTACTGAACATCACCAAAAGGAGCATGGATCTCCCTGTAGACACATGGATACATAGCAACAAAATAACAGCAGTCACAGACTGTAAAATTACCAAGTCCCTGAAATCAGAAATATCACGAAGCCTAGTTTGCATGCTTGTGCTAGTCACCACAGAGATCACAAAAATACATGGCATACACCTCTGTAAAGATGGCATGGCATACATCAAAACACATGTAGAGCTCCTGCCCATAGGATGGACACATTAAATGCAACAAA
This sequence comes from Triticum aestivum, assembly GCF_018294505.1. Taxonomy (NCBI): domain Eukaryota; kingdom Viridiplantae; phylum Streptophyta; class Magnoliopsida; order Poales; family Poaceae; genus Triticum; species Triticum aestivum. The sequence goes on from NC_057802.1 coordinate 90,691,552, forward strand.
AATAACAAATCCTCAAGTTCTGATAAGTAACAGCAGTTAACAGCATATAGCACTCTTTCACCAGAGCTTTGGGCATCAAGATGGACTCAAATGAACATGGCACAATGGAACAAAATGAAGAGCATCTCGAGGCGAACATTTCGACATATCACACGCACGAAACGGAGCTATATGCAGAGAGTTATGATGCAATGAACAGAGGCATATAATGTAAAAAATATGGGACTTAGAAGAATTCGGGGCGGAGGAGAAGTCAACCCACTTTGCTGATCTGGATTGGGCGCTCGGCTAGGGCTCGCCGGGGCGGCTGCCGGAGACGGAGGACGGGGCGGCCGGAGGAGGCGTCGCCGGGGAGGAGGAAGAAGGGGCGCGGCGCCGGCGACGTGGGGGACGCGGCGAACGACGGCGGCGCATGCGGGCACGGGTGGCGAGGAGCGCCGGCCGGCGACGAGGCGGCGCTGGCGGCGGAGGGCGGCGAGGCAGCGGGCGGCGCCGCGGGGAGGAGGCGCGGCTCGGGCCGCGGGGGCCGGCCCCGAGCCTCGGCGGGCCGCGGCGTACGGGCGACGGCGGGTTGCCACGTGGCAGACGGCGATTGGGCGAGGGGCGGCGGCGGACGTGTCTGGCGCCTGCGGAAGAAGCGTCCGGCGGCGCGGAGGGGAAATGATCTAGGGTTTGACCCGGATTTCGAAGGGGGAGGTGTTTTTATAGGTAGAGGGAGCTAGGAGACTCCAAATGGAGTGCGGTTTTCGCCCACACGATCGTGATCGAACGACCGAGAGCATGGCAGTGACTTAGATGGGTTTTGGGCTGTTTGGAGGGGGGTTTTGATGCAACATACAAAAGGACTTTGCGGTTGCCCGGTTCACCGTTGGAGTACCAAACGACCTCCAAATGGAACGAAACTTGACAGGTGGCCTACCGGTGGTATACCAAGGCCACTTGGCAAGACTCGGTCCATTCCGAGAACGTTCAACACCCGCTGACGAAAAGAAACAAGAGGGGTGCGCCAGAGGAGGTGGGAGTGCCGGATTGCAAAACGGACAACGGGGAAAATGCTCGGATGCCTGAGACGAACACGTATGCAAATGAGATGCACATGATGACATGATATGAGATGCATGAAATGAACAAAATGCAAAACAAAAAACAAAACTCGACCACGAAGGGAATATCATAGCACATAGCTGAAAATGGCAAGAGTTGGAGTTACAAATATGGAAAGTTACATCTGGGGTGTTACACATAGAGACAGCATGCAGACTACCCAAACCAATAAAGAAACAATACGCAGACACAAAACTGGAGTGGAGCGGCGTGCTATCCATCTTTCCTGTACGCACTACGCAGTCTGCCACACTTCGCTTCGCTGAAGGCCTCAAGTTGATTTTTTTTAATAGGGCAAGGCCTCAACTGTACACCAAGCCAGTAGCCAGCCACTAGCCCACATGCAAACTGCGACGTGACTTTCTTTGACCATGGGCCAATCACGTGCATGCATGCTAGCCCGCATGTGAAGACAACCAGAGACCTTATATTCCTTTAGTCCCACCTCGCCTTGCCGAGGACATGAGGCAAGGATTTTTGGTTATATAAGAGTGTGCCGCTGGCACAATCCGTCAAAGCATAGTATATTCATTGTAAACCGATAACCGTACCGAATTGTCGGTTAACCGAATTTTTGTTTAGTTATTTTGCTTTTTGGTTTTACAAACCGAATTTAAATATAAACCGAATGGTAGAAACCGAAATTTTGGTTTATACCGAACGCCCACCCCTACATATTCCCTCCTATCGTACGTCTGAATATGCAATGTTGTCTTCTTTTTGTATATATTCCATCCTCCTATCTTGCGCTTGCCTTACATCAAAGTAGTGTTCGTCTGTATCATGCAGCAACCAGTTATGCAGAGCTAATTTTATCCATCTTCTTTTGGTTTTGACTTCATAAGGCAATATCAGAAAATAGGAAGGAAAAGAGTAAGTTAGGGGATGTTGGTGGTCCTCCGGACCGACGCAAACAGAGACTCTCTAGATTTGCCACTGCCACTGCTAATGAAGTTGAAGTCCCAAGTCTACATGATGAGTTCATCTCCCATACTCCACCATCGCAGGTGCTTGCTCTAAGTTGACAGTGTGATAAATGGTTTCAAGTTGCATATGTTGTCTAGCCTGTATTTCTTATATTTTGATTAAATTGCACCTGCTGAGTTTATACATTATACATGTGCATATGACATGCCTTTCTGTGTCTAGAATACACTTCATCTATCAATCATACCATGTGTCGTGGAATTGTCACGGCAGATGTCCTTAGTGTCAGGACTTAGTCGCGAGGCCAACACATCTATGCGGTAGCTTGAGAGGGGTTGGGCGGAATCGAGAGACACAACACAAGACAGGGATTTAGACAGCTTCGGGCCCCGGGAAACATCATCGGGTAATAACCCCACATGTTGTTTGAGGCTAGGTCTCATTATGATCATGAGTGAATCGCTGGCTCCGCTGGCTCTTTGTGTATAGCCCTAAAGATTGTTTCTTCTTGCCTCTCCCTCTTTGGGGAGCCCTGCCCCTCCTTATATAAGTTAGAGGGGCGGGTTACATGTGGAGTCCTAGTAGGACTAGGACTAGTCTATCTTTTCTTACAAGTTGAATACAAGTCCGGGTCTTGCTTCCTCGTAAAGGAAATATTCGTCATCCCTTTGTTCTTAAGCCGGCCCATCATCAACGTGAGCCGGCCTTCTGGGCCTTGGGCCTTGTCTTCTATCTGACCCGCCATCGGGGCCATCCATGAATCGTCAGGCTCGTGAGTCGTCAGTCCTCCGGCGGGTCATCGGTGAAGCGCCAAGTCCGGCCGGGTCATACTTCCGGCCGGGTCATACCGAGGGGTATATCCCCGACATTAGCCCCCGATTTAATTTTGGATTTATCCATGTTAAATTGATCCTGTAAGACAAACACAAGAACAAATTTGACAGGTTGTGCTCCGGGTTAAATATTCTTGTAAGCCGGCACCTGATCATCCTTAAGTCCTTGACATTTTCTCCTGGAAAATCCGAGTCAATAGGCCAGCTTCATAATCCATTTGCTCACATTGGCTCGATTTATGATTGCCAAGACTGCCGGGTTATAAATAAATGATGCCGGGTCATGATTGTTGCAGACACCGGGTTAATCTGGTCTGCTCCAAACCGAGAATTTAATTTTTTTTTCTCTCTTATATGCATATCACCTGTAGCCCCCAAGTGCCGGGTTGTCATGCTTGCAGCAACCTGGGACTTGTAATTGCCTTATACTCATGAAAACTTCAACCAGTGTAGCCCCCAAGGGCCGGGTCATTATGCAATAATGAGCAGGGACTTTGTAAATATGATCATGTAAACTTGACCAGCAACATGTAGCCCCCAAGGGCCGGGTCAGTAAGATATTACCAAGCTGGGACCTTGTATATGATTCATTGATAATAACAGCATATGATGTAATCTCCACCATGGGGCTTGAACCCACGTCCACAAGGTTAACAGCTTTGTACCCTACCAACTGAGTAGTGGATCATTCAATATAATGGATTAAGGCTTGTGTACCTTGAATTTTCGACAGGAGCAATTGGTAGCCCCCAAGGGCCGGCTCATTTAGAATGTGATGTGTCGGGTCTTCAATAAGTTGAGCAAAAATGACTTTGCATTAGCCCCCAAGTGCCATGGTATATGCTGGCAGTAACATGGGACTTGCATATTCGATATAATATCAATTTGAATAATGTAGCCCCCAAGTGCCGGGTCGTAAGCCTGCAGCGACTCGGGACTATTCCTTCCATTGTATAATAAGTCATATCCATTGATAAAATAATAGCCAGTGCGCCAAAGCGACTTTGAATACCTCATATGTTGATAAGTAAATCCGGAGTTTAAATACCCGGCGGCTCTTGGCCGATGGCAATTTAATACGCCTCCATTGTAAGCCAGAACTTTTATAACACGGCGGCTTATAGCCTTTGAGAAAATCAAGAATTGATAACCCTTTTGAAGCACCAATTTCAATCTTTGATGATGGACTTGAACTTAATCATTTATGTAAGTCATAGCTCTGTAAATCCTGCACAGAGATTAAACAACATATGCCCTGGCGACTTAACGTCAAAAGCCAGGACGGGTAACCACCCAAATGTAGTCTTATCCTGCACACAAGTAGATCAGAAAATCCCTTGACGGTTTACCGCAGGGCGGGTCATAATATCTCACATATAACCATTGTGATATTGAATTTGTACTGCCGGTTTACATGACCTGTGCAGTAAGGGTGATAACCCAATCTTTAGAAATCAAGAATTCCAAATGTTTATGATTGTCATATGATGGCGACTTATCATCCAAAGTCAAACCGGGTTAAATAGCAACCACTCATATACACTTTAGATATGATCAAAAGAGCTTCAAATAAAATCCAAAAACTGTTTGCAAAAAGAGACTTCAAAATTTTTGAGGCTTCTGATTCGAATACGATCAGAAAATTGTCCCAAAGGGGTTAAGCTAAGATTCGAATACGATCATATAACCCCCAGTGGCTTTGGCGTTGCCGATCAAGAGGGTACCGACAGCTATGTTCTCTTTGGTTCGAATACGACCTATGTTTGAACAGGAAGCCCCCAAATGACCTTGAGAGTTGTTTAACGACGCTGATTCGAATACGATCCACGTCGGTTCCCAAAAGGGGTTGAGCTATGATTCGAATACGATCAAGAAGCCCCCTAGTGAGCTCGGCAGTGTGCCGATCAAAAGGGTATCGACAGCTATGTTCTCTTTGGTTCGAATACGACCTATGTTTGAACAGGAAGCCCCCTAGTGATCATGAGAATATTTAACAACTCTGATTCGAATACGATCAGGGTCACACCTAAAGGGTTAACCTAAATTCGAATACGATCAGCTCCCAATGGTCATTAAAGCAGGGTACCTATGTTTGGGTTGTGCTTTGTAACAGACTCTTTTTGGTCCCTTTAATTTTTCCTGAGAACTCGAACTTTGCGAGAGATAAATTCTTTTTGACCCGGAAAAACCGGATATTGAGAGTTTCAAAGCTTTGTGATAGACAAATTTACCTTGAACCGGATTTTGAACCGGATTTGAGAGCTTCAAAACTTTATGGCAGATAAATTTCCCTTGAACCGGATTTTAAACCGGATATTAAGAGCTTCAGTGCTTTGTGGGAGATGTCAAGTCTCTTGAGTCGGATCTAAACCGGAATCCTTCTTTTTAAGCCGGAAATTTTTTGATGGCCTTTAAACTTTTCACCAGTATGGCGGTAGCCCCCGGGACCGAATTGTTTTTCCCTCCAATGACCCGGAGTTCTTGAATGCATTGAAACCGACCAATGCTGCCGAGTCATATCATTGTAGCCCCCGAGTCTCAAGACGACTTGAGTTGTTAGCTTTGAAATTCTCCATATTGACCATAGCATAAGGTGTATATCATTGGTGTTGGTAGCACGATGTGAATCCACAGAAGGTTGAGGTAACTGCGGCGGGTTATAAATGATCCTGTGTGAGCTGTGTCAGCAACTCGGCCAATGGTCCCTTCCAACTGGCTGTTTGAAGTTAACCAAACTGTAGTGGTGGTGACTTGTGCGCCTGCCCATTTGAACCATCCAGTGCGGACGGCGGCTGATAATACATGATAATTTGCCTCCAATTTTGTTGGAAGAAAAAAAACGGGCTTCCCAAGCCGTGACTTGCTCATACTTAATAATCAGCTCACGCATACGGATGTGGCCCGGTATGTTGATATAGACCAGGCCGCGAGAAACGGACAGAAAAGATGACCTCAGCATCAGAGGTGGATCAAACAGATGAACCGGCCGCGGTGTTGTAAACCGGCCGCGAGCGGGTCAACCATGTTTGTTTTGATGTAGCGAACAATTGTCCTGCATCAACAATAGTGCAGACCAAGGCAAAGATAAACTACTCTTTGACAAAAATAATACGTGCCAATAAAATATATCTTAGATGGATATCACCTGATGTGCCAGGCCGGAAAGTAACCCGCCATGAATTTGATGATCACTAGGTGACGTTGAAATCACTCACGGGCGAGTCAGCCGTGGGTGCAGGTAGATGAGTCGGCCGCGGTGTTGTAAGACGGTGCGGACGAGCAAGTTGTCCTCCGTGTTGTAAGGTGGTGCGGACGGGCGAGTCGGCCGCGCGTTGATGTAAACCGGACCGCAGGGGCGACAGCTGTATATAACAACACTATAGGGCAGAGTGGTTGTTTTCAAAAAATTAATAAGTACTGATAAAAGTAAACTGGATGGATATCACCTAATGTTTTTTGTTCGGACAACAGATAATCCGTTCATCGTGACAAAGGCGGTTTAGGCTGGTCGGCGGCTCAATATGGTCCAGGCAGCAATCGCGATTTGCGTCGTGATGTCTTGACCATTTGTTGGAAGTGACCAAAAAAATTCCAGCAAATAACTCTCAACTTTGAATAAATCTGATTACATCCGTACGCAGCTTCACATACTCACATGATCGAGTACCAGTTGGACTAGTACGTGATGATTCCCTGGACTCAGTTCAAGTCCACACGACATTTTTTATTTCCTTGGGACTTGGAACCTTCTGACTTGACATGGAGCAGCAACGGCAACTTTGTTTGATAGATGATGCTCTGCGACTGGGAAGTGGCAGCAACAGCCATAAACTCAAATCGCCTCGGCTCCTGCATGTAAATCGACTTAGCCTTGAACTATTGCTCAAAAGAGAGGTCTGTACGGGGCAGGGCTCGGCCGTGGAAACAGAAGTCCGCGGGGATGGAGAAGCGCCGGCAGAATGGCGGCTCATCTTGGAGCAACCCAGCAGCAGGATGCCAACAAGGTGAGTCAGGGGCGGCACGGTGAACCGGAGGTGTGCGTCCGCGACGGCTGCTCAAGGTGGAAACGGCGGAGGCAGCCAGCACATTGGAATAAAGCGAGGCTGCCGCCCGGGGTGAGGCCTTGGGGTGATTCGAAGCGCATCAGGCGGCTAGAAGCATCGCAGCCGCGATGGTGAAGACCAGGCAGGGCCACAGCCACAGCAGAGCTCGGCGGCTCAAAGGCGTTTTTGGAATCACGGGAGCGAATCAGAGCAGCTGCGGCCAGAGGCGCACGAGCCATGTCAAGCGCGGCGAGCAAAAAACATCAGGCGGCGGCGGCAGCTCAGATGCAGAAGCATTGGAGAGGTGCCCCGGCGAAGTAGCTTAGTAAAAGCCAGCGGAGGCGGTGCCGGCGTCAGTGGGTCCAAGGACGTAGACGTGCGAGCCACCAGGCGAGTCAACGGCAGTCTCCGCGTCGTTGTAGGTAATCTGCTTCGTACGAGGAACAGGATGCTGTCGGTTGCCTCTGATGGGCTTCTTTCCTTTTCTTTTTTCTTCTTTTTGGTAATCAAGGGCCAGTCCAACTTGGCAATTTTTCCTTTCCTTAACTCCTCCTCGTAGCTTCCTTGTAGTAGTAATCAGAGTTGACAAAGAAAAAGCTAACTTGGCTTCTAATGACGTACTAATCCAAAACGTACTCTCCTTGTCTTCTAGTGGCGTACTGTGACATCCCGATCGACAAGTCCAAACCAATCAATCGAGCTGATGCGCTTGTCTGCACTCTTTGACTTGATCAGAGGCAACAACTCGGCGACTCGGACAGAAAACGTCTACAACTTTGATGGTTTCGGCGGACAAACATCTGCAGCCGCATTGGAAAATCTTGCCATTCTCGGACGGCTTACAAACGCGTGACTTAACAACGGCACGCCAAAAAATCCATCTGCCTTTCGAGTTTATGTGCGGCAGCACACACGAAACCCTAACTTCTCAAACTTTAATCTTTCATCGATGACTTTTCTTCACTTGAAGATCGCGAGCTCCTCGATCCCTGGAGAGCTCCCTCCAAGAACAACACCACTATGCGCAGGCCCCACGGTGGGCGCCAACTGTCGTGGAATTGTCACGGCAGATGTCCTTAGTGTCAGGACTTAGTCGCGAGGCCAACGCATCTATGCGGTAGCTTGAGAGGGGTTGGGCGGAATCGAGAGACACAACACAAGACAGGGATTTAGACAGCTTCGGGCCCCGGGAAACATCATCCGGTAATAACCCCACATGTCATTTGAGGCTAGGTCTCATTATGATCATGAGTGAATCGCCGGCTCGGCCGGCTCTTTGTGTCTAGCCCTAAAGATTATTTCTTCTTGCCTCTCCCTCTTTGGGGAGCCCTGCCCCTCCTTATATAAGTTAGAGGGGCGGGTTACATGTGGAGTCCTAGTAGGGCTAGGACTAGTCTATCTTTTCTTACAAGTTGAATACAAGTCCGGGTCTTGCTTCTTCGTAAAGGAAATATTCGTCATCCCTTTGTTCTTAAGCCGGCCCATCATAAACGTGAGCCGGCCTTCTGGGCCTTGGGCCTTGTCTTCTATCTGACCCGCCATCGGGGCCATCCATGAATCGTCAGGCTCGTGAGTCGTCAGTCCTCCGGCGGGTCATCGGTGAAGCGCCAAGTTGGGCCGGGTCATACTTCTGGCCGGGGTATACCGAGGGGTATATCCCCGACACCATGTTCTTACATCAAAGTGTTGTTGTTGTGTATCCCGCATAAGTCACTCATGATTGGACGCTTTTAACATGGCAGTTTGATAGTGCTTGCATCTTGCATTGATTTCTATGTTGTACTGCTTCTGATTTTTCGAAATGCCACTTATGACACGACACTTTTAACTAGGCACAGTGATATTGGTTGCATCTTTCATATGGTGTCTAGCTTGCATTACTTCTATTTTCTTGAAAATCCTTCTTCTTAGTTTACACATCGTAGCTGTCAATATGTCAAGCCCTCCTGTTTTTTTACATATTCCATCCTCATACGGTTGTCTTACATCAAAGTATTGCTTGTCTGTATCATGCATCAATGAGTTCTGAAGAGCGATTTTATTCTTTTGTGTTGTGGGTATGCCTTGACATGGCAAAGTCAAAAAAGAGCAAGGAAAAGAATATAGTAGGGAATGGTGTTACTCATTGGGTGAAACGCAAAAGGATCTGCCCTCGAGATTCTGCTGGTACTTATAGTGCAGTAGAAGGTCCAAATCCACCGGCTAAATCTACAAACACAGTATCACCTGCTCCACCAGCTGTAGCATCCGCTTCAACTGTACCAGCATCTCAATGAGTTACTCGTTCGTTTGCTCCGGAACTGGCTAGTTCCCAAACTGCATTCACACCTAACACTACTTCCGAAACACTGCTGACACAACAGGACTTGGCAAGATCAGATGAACCTCATGAGCATCAATACCAAGACGGTACCTGACCGAGTCAAGTTGCAGTTGCATGCTCCTTTATATGTACTCTCATAGTTTGATGTGCACTAACACTTTCCATATTCATTGTTGAACTAGCACCACGGCGCAAGCGGAAACAGACATCAGGGATAATGCTTGACATATTAACAAAATCTAAAGAATGGAGATCCTTTTTGAGGCAGGTTTAAAAAGGCCACGTGATGCTACAGAGTCAGCCAAGTTTGTATCAGAGGCATCCATTGTCGTTAGGTGTCATGCACGTATCCTCCCAACGTGGATCCAGTACGGGAATGAGAAAGACAATACCCAGTTTAACACCTTCCTTGACCATTTATCCGTAAGTAATGTTATTCATCGCAATTTGTAATATTGTCTTGCTCTGTGCCATACTTTCTAGCTTCCTCCTAATAAGACTCACATTCTTTTTTCAATAGATGAGGTTCAAGCTGGATCCGAAAGATGATGCAACTAAACAAGCATGCACTCATGTTTTTCAGTCTGCTCTGCGACAGTATCGGTACCACCTTAGAAAATCTCACTTTGAAGGCAAGGCTAACAATGAAATTGCCCAAACATCTCCAGTGGAATATATTACAGATGAAGACTGGACAACACTTATTAAACACTGGTCTGATCCAAAGTATCAGGTAGGGTATATGTATTTGATCAGACCACATATTGAACTTGTATTTATGTATGTGCCTTACAAGTGTATCTTCTTCTAGGCTAACTGTTTGAAGAACAAGACTAACCGTTCTAAAGTGAAATTCCAACAGACAACAGGATCTCGTAGCTATATTGCACACTGTGAGGCTCTTGTAAATAGCTGCTACTTCCTTCTTTTTTCTGTGCCATATTATCATATCTATATTGACTTGTTCCAAATACAGAGGAAAACTCATGAGGACCAAACAGAACCTGAACCGAATGCAGTGCAAATCTTCAAGGATTGCCACACCAGCAAGATGAAGGGCATGAGCACACCAGTTCAGGCCGCTATTGTAAGTCCTTACTCCTCCTGCCTTTGAACTAATTGGTGCTGTGATGTATTCATTTAACTGCTTGGTTTGCAGCCAATGTTAGTTACTCTGTTCACTTTTATACACAGTTGTCTTAACGTATCATTTCACCTTACATGGTTTAAAAGAGATGAAGGATATTCTTTTGGTCTTGGTCTGTAATCTAGTTGTGATGTTCATGTGCGCACACAATGATAGAATAGCCTGTTCGTTTTATATCTGTTTGCCCATGATATGAATGATGTCTCTTTATCCTACATTAAACCATGTCTCTTTATCCTTAGATGTCAACGAATGTGAGGAAATAGACAATACAGTAGGCATGCTACATGGACATATGTTCCAAAAGTGATTTTATTATGTAGTTGGCACTACAATACATGCTAATGTATTACGGTAGTTCACCAAAATAAGTTATTTATAAACGTGAAACCTACTTTGTTTGTTTTTGTCTCATTAGTAACTTATCTGGTACACTAATCTACAAGTTCAAACTTTCAGCAAGCTATGGAACAAATGATTGAACATCCACAACCACCTGAAGGCGACGAGGCTACCATAGGCACAATGTCACCTCTTGCTGCAATGCGTCAGTATCTCTCCACTAACGGTGCAAAAAAGCAACTTCCTGCATAATTCTGGGTTGGTTGCGAAGGTAACCTCGTCCAAATCGCCTACTGAACAAAATCTTCCGGCTAGACAGAGTGATATATCTGTGCTCCAGACACAAGTCCAATCCCTAATGGACGTTGAGTCGGAAACAAAAATAGTGGTTGACAAATGTCGTGAAGATATGAATGGTTTTGAAACCAGACTATCAGACATTTGCTTCGTTGTTCAAGAGCAATGGTGGAAAAAAGGGGAAGATCGTGCTGCTCCATCAGATTCTACAGCCTGAAACATAAGCACTCAGGTCAAATGATCTGTGCTTCTATACATCTGATGGTGCTTTTATCTGCAAGGACTATAAACTTTATGCCAACAGGCCTTTTGTTGTATGGTTGGAATTTATTTTGTTGTGATACAGCATTTATGATGCTGCCAAAGGCTGCAGTAATTACAACGCTATTTTTGTATAGTGTAGGTTTATCTTAGTAATGTATTCGGCCGAAAGCTTCGTAGGAGCCCAACATGCCAACATTCGTCGGGCCCATTCCAGTTGGGCTAAAAATGATTCTGGGCCAAAATTTGCATGTGGCCCACTAAAAATATCTAGGCCTAAATCAGCATAAGCTTTCATATTTTTCAGGTAGGCCTGTGCCCATAGTGGGCCTTTAACAGGCCTAAATATAATTTGGGCCCTCAGTAATAATAGGCCATTTATATGTGTAAATATCTCGAGCCCATAAAAAACATGGGCCTTTAATAGGCCGGAAGGTAGATTGGGCCCTGATTGTGCCAAATAACCCACTTGTCTCAGCAGGCCGAAATGGTGGCCCATTCACAATGCGGATCGTCCACAGGCCGAAATTCAGACGGGCCGTAAATGCGCCGACCTACTACACGGGCCTTCAACAGGCCGGAAGTTCGGTCGGGCTTGATTAGTGTCATTTTTATATCGTCCCTTGGTAGGCCCGATGTGGCGTTGGGCCACATATGGCCCATGGATTTCGTCCGACGTTAACAGGCCGAAAGTCACAACAGGCTGAAAGTGGCCCAAATCTGTAGCGGGCCTCTAACAGGCCCAATGTCACACATGGCCGAATATGACCCGTATCCTTCACGGTCGTCTATGGGCCGAAAGTTTTGATGGCCTATAAATGGGCCCAAATGAAGCAGGACCTTTAATAGGTCGGAAACACACCGGGCCGTAATTCGGCCCAAACTTTTAGCGGACTATTAACGGGCCAAAAGTGACCATGGGCCGCGATGATGACAAGTTTAGTACGGGCCGATTTGACACTAGCCGTACGGGCCTTAACTAAGAATGTTGGGCCTTTAGCTGGGCCGGCCCATTATGGTCGGCAAAATCTTGGGGGCCTTTAGCTGGGCCGGCCCATTATGGCCCGCTAAATCTTGTGGGCCATTTGTTGGGCCGGCCCATTATGGCCCGCTAAATTTTGTGGGCCATTTGTTGGGCGGCCCATTATGGCCCGCTAAATTTTGTGGGCATTTAGTTGGGCCGGCCCATTTAATCTTTATCGGCCACTTTTGGGCCGGTCCACGTGTCAACGTATTATAGGCGCATCTAGCCCATTGGATGAGTGACACCTGTCCCAACGGTGAGCAAACACGTGTTTCCTCCGGCCAATGAGTATTTTACACGTGGAAAATCCCCATTGGTCCGGGCTGTTAACGGGTTATTGGATCCAAAACCTGACCCGATAGCTTAACGGCGTTCCATTACGGTGGATGCCACGTGTCGGTCACCCTTGACGAAAGCACTTCCATGACGCGACATTTATCGTCATGGAAGTGAACACTTCCGTGATGATAATTTTGGTAATGTCATGGAACACTTCTACAATAGCACAGGTATGACTATCTTGATTCTATCATAAATTTGTGATGGATGTACATGCATAACAGAAAACGTGACCTACTGTGACAAACACGTATCATCACGGAAGTGTCTTTTTTGTAGTGTATATACACGTTGGAGCCTCAGCGCTTGTAGTTGCTCTCTTCACACTCTCTCACCCTCTCCAGATCTAAACAAGACTTCGTTGGCCTCTCTCTCTCCCCTCACTGCTGGTCAAAGAACCGGCGGGATCCGTCCACCGGGAAGGGAAGGAGGCTTAAAGCTGTCGCCGTCGGCGAGGGAGGGAATCCACCACCGGCGCAGCTGTTCTCTTTCACCCAGCGACGGGTGGGAGGGCCTCCGACCCCTTCTTCCTCGCCGCCGTATGTAGTGTGGGCCGAACGGCCTCCGGTCGCCCACCGAACCACACCCCAAGAACCTTAAGGTATAATTTACTTATTCCACATGCATTGCTCTAGCTGCATGTGGGCTTTTTCCGCTTCTACACTCGAATATAGGTGTTGGATCAAACAGGAAAGTAGTGGGGAAAGTTGTATAGCATGAATCTAGGACGTGGTTCAAAGAGGAAAGGAATAGGGGAAGGTAGTGGGGAAATTTGTATAGCATGAATCTAGGACGTGGTTCAAAAAGGAAAGGAAGGGGGAAAGTTGTGGGGAAAGTTGTATAGCATGAACCTAAGACGTGGTTCAAAGAGGAAAGGAATGGGGGAACGTAGTGGGGAAAGTTGTATAGCATGAATCTAGGACGTGGTTCAAAGAGGAAAGGAAGGGGGAAAGTACTAGGACTTACTGGCTATCCAGCACCTACGTTCGTCGAAAAGGGAAAACAATGACAAACGTAGTACGGACATCTGTAACGAACTGATCTTTTTGTTTTGGGGCACAAGGCTATAGAGTTTGAGCATGACTAGATTTGATGCGCTCACATAGGGAAGGTGTCTAAAGATAAGAAAACGGGGACCAACACAAATATGCTCCTTGGTTGTTTGTTCTTTGTTGCAACAGACTGTGCATCACCCCTTCATACATCGGTACATGCACATGGTGCTGGTGCGTCCACTGTCCCGTGCAACTCTTTAGCTGTTGTTAATCTATGGCCCTGTTTAGTTAAAAAGTCCCTAGTCCCTACCTGCTTGGTTCCAGGGACTAAACATGGACTAGAGGTTATTAAATAACATGCTAAAAGACCATGTTACCCCTAGTAATGAAATAATAGAGACAAGGTGCGATGCGGGGCAGGGGCAACTGTTGGAAAAAGTCCCAAAAAGACTCTCCCTCGGGGTCTTCTTTCTTTAGTCCCAAATGCCCACTTTTAGTCCCTAAAAGTCCCTCCTGTTTGGTTTTGATGGGACTGATACGTCCATTTTGCATCATGCTTTTATATTGATATTTATTGCATTATGGGCTGTTATTACACATTATGTCACAATACTTATGCCTATTCTCTCTTATTTTACAAGGTTTACATGAAGATCAATGCCGGCAGCTGGAATTCTGGGCTGGAAAAGGAGCAAATATTAGAGACCTATTCTGCACAGCTCCAAAAGTCCTGAAACTTCATGGAGACAGTTTTTGGAATTAATAAAAAATATTGGTGAAAGAATCAACCAGAGGGGGACCACCAACCATCCACGAGGGTGGGGGCGCGCCCTACTCCCCTGGGCGCGCCCCCTGCCTCGTGAGCCCCCTGGCAGGCCTCCTGTGCCCATCTTCTGCTATATGAAGTCTTTTGCCTTGGAAAAAATAAGAAGGAAGCTTTCAGGACGAAGCGCTGCCGTCTTGAGGCGGAACCTGGTGAAACCAATCTAGGGCTCCTGCAGAGCTGTTCTACCGGGGAAACATCCCTCCGGGAGGGGGAAATCGTCACCATCGTCATCACCATCGATCCTCTCATCAGGAGGGGGTCAATCTCCATCAACATCTTCACCAGCACCATCTCCTCTCAAACCCTAGTTCATCTCTTGTATCCGATCTTTGTCTCAAAACCTCAGATTGGTACATGTGGGTTGCTAGTAATGTTGATTACTCCTTGTAGTTGATGCTAGTTGGTTTATTCGGTGGAAGATCATATGTTCAGATCCTTTATGCATACTAATACCCCTCTGATTATGAACATGCATATGATTTGTGAGTAGTTACGTTTGTTCCTGAGGACATGGGAGAAGTCTTGTTATAAGTAGTCATGTGAACTTGGTATTCGTTCGATATTTTGATGAGATGTATGTTGTCTTTCCTCTAGTGGTGTTATGTGAACGTCGACTACATGACACTTCACCATTGTTTGGGCCTAGGGGAAGGCATTGGGAAGTAATAAGTAGATTATGGGTTGCTAGAGTGACAGAAGCTTAAACCCTAGTTTATGCGTTGCTTCGCAAGGGGCTGATTTGGATCCCCATGTTGCATGCTATGGTTAGGTTTACCTTAATTCTTCTTTTGTAGTTGCGGATGCTTGCGAGAGGGGTTAATCATAAGTGGGATGCTTGTCCAAGAAAGGGCAGTACCCAAGCACCAGTCCACCCACATATCAAATTATCAACGTAACAAACGCGAACCATATGAGCGTGATGAAAACTAGCTTGACGATAATTCCCATGTGTCCTCGGGAGCGCTTTCCTTCATATAAGAGTTTGTCCAGGCTTGTCCTTTGCTACAAAAAGGATTGGGCCACCTTGCTGCACCTTGTTTACTTTTATTACTTGCTACCCGTTACAAATTACCTTGTCACAAAACTATCTGTTACCGATAATTTCAGTGCTTGCAGAGAATACCTTACTGAAAACCGCTTGTCATTTTCTGCTGCTCCTCATTGGGTTCGACACTCTTACTTATCAAAAGGACTATGATAGATCCCCTATACTTGTTGGTCATCAAGACTCTTTTCTGGCGCCGTTGCCGGGGAGTGAAGCGCCTTTGGTAGGTGGAATTTGGAAAGGAAAAATTTATATAGTGTGCTGAAATTTACTGTCACTTGTTACTATGGAACATAATCCTTTGAGGGGCTTGTTCGGGGTATCTTCACCCTGACCAGTACAGCAAAGAGTTGCTCCTCAACCTACTGAAAATGTTTACTTTGAAATTCCTTCAGGTATGATAGAGAAACTGCTAGCTAATCCTTTTACAGGAGATGGAACATTACATCCGATTTGCACCTAATCTATGTGGATGAAGTTTGTGGGTTATTTAAGCTTGCAGGTATGCCCGAGGATGTTATCAAGAAGGTCTTACCTTTATCTTTGAAGGGAAAGGCATTGACATGGTTTAGGCTATGTGATGATATGGGATCATGGAACTACAACCGATTGAAATTGGAATTTCATCAGAAGTTTTATCCTATGCCTCTTGTTCATTGTGATCACAATTATATATATAATTTTTGGACTCGCGAAGGAAAAACATCGCTCAAGCTTGGGGTAGGCTTAAATCAATGTTATATTCATGCCCCAATAATGAGCTCTCAAGAGAAATTATTATTCAAAAAATTTATGCTCGGCTTTCTCTCAATAATCGCTCTATGCTCGATACTTCTTGTACTGGCTCTTTTATGATGAAGACTATTGAATTCAAATGGGATTTATTGGAAAGAATTAAATGCAACTCTGAAGATTGGGATCTCAACGAAGGCAAGGAGTCAGGTATAACACCTAAGTTTGATTGTGTTAAATCTTTTATGGACACCGATGTTTTCCGTGAATTTAGCACTAAATATGGACTTGACTCTGAGATAGTAGCTTCTTTCTCTGAATCCTTTGCTACTCATGTTGATCTCCCTAAGGTGAAGTGGTTTAAATATATCCTCCCATTGAAGTAAAAGTGGTTGCACCTATTAAAGTTGAAGAAAAGACTATCACTTATAATGTTGATCCTGTTGTTCCTACTTCTTATATTGAAAACCCACCTTTCCCTGTTAGCATAAAGGATCATGCTAAAGCTTCAACTGTGGTTCGTAAGAGTAGCACTAGAACACCTACACCCCCTGAGCAAATTAAAGTTGAACCTAGTATTGCTATGGTTAAAGATCTCTTGGCTGATAAGATTGATGGGCATGTTATTTACTTCTGTGATGAAGCTGCTAGAATTGCTAGACCTGATACTAAAAATAAACATAGACCAGTTGTAGGCATGCCTGTTATTTCTGTTAAAATAGGAGATCATTGTTATCATGGCTTATGTGATATGGGTGCTAGTGCAAGTGCAATACCTCATTCCTTATACAAAGAAATTATGCATGATATTGCACCTGCTGAGATAGAGGAAATTGATGTTACAATTAAGCTTGCCAATAGAGACACTATTTCACCAGTTTGGATTGTTAGAGATGTTGAAGTATTGTGTGGGAAAGTTAAATATCCTGCTGATTTTCTTGTTCTTGGTTCTCCACAAGATGACTTTTGTCCCATTATATTTGGTAGACCCTTGTTGAATACTGTTAATGCAAGGATAGACTGCAAAAAGGATGTTGTTACTATTGGTTTGGGGGATATGTCTCATGAGTTTAATTTTGCTAAATTTCGTAGACAACCCCATGATAAAGAATTACCTAGTAAAGATGAAATTATAGGTCTTGCCTCTATTGTCATGCCTCCTAATGATCCTTTAGAACAATATTTGCTCGACCATGAATATGATATGTTTATGAATGAAAGAAGGGAAATAGATGAAGTATTCTTTAAACAGGGACCTATTTGAAACACAACTTGCCTGTTGAAATCCTAGGGGATCCTCCTCCACCCAAGGGTGATCCCGTGTTTGATCTTAAACCATTACCTGATACTCTTAAATATGCTTATCTTGATGAAAAGAAGATATATCATGTTATTATTAGTGCTAACCTTTCAGAGCATGAAGAAAAGAAATTATTGAAAACTCTGAAGAAGCACCGTGCTGCTATTGGATATACTCTTGATGATCTTAAGGGCATTAGTCCCACTTTATGCCAGCACAAAATAAAATTGGAGAAAGACGCTAAACCATTTGTTGATCACCAACGATGGTTAAATCCTAAGATGAAAGAAGTGGTAAGAAAAGAAATACTAAAGCTTCTAGAGGCAGGTATGATCTATCCCGTTGCTGATAGTCAGTGGTTAAGTCATGTCCATTGTGTCCCTAAGAAGGGAGGTATTACTGTTGTTCCTAATGATAAAGATGAATTGATCCCACAAAGAATTGTTACAGGTTATAGAATGGTAATTGATTTCTGCAAACTAAATAAAGCTACTAAAAAGGATCATTACCCTTTACCTTTTATTGATCAAATGCTAGAAAGATTATCCAAACATGCACATTTTTGCTTTCTAGACGGTTATTCTAGTTTCTCTCAAATACCTGTGTCAAAAGAGGATCAAGAAAAGACTACTTTTACTTGCCCTTTCGGTACCTTTGCTTATAGACGTATGCCTTTTGGTTTATGCAATGTACCTGCTAACTTTCAAAGATGTATGACTGCTATATTCTCTGATTTTTGTGAAAAGATTGTTGAGGTTTTCATGGATGATTTCTCCGTTTATGGAACTTCTTTTAATGATTGCTTAAGCTACCTTGATCGAGTTTTGCAGAGATGTGAAGAAACTAATCTTGTCTTGAATCGGGAGAAGTGCCACTTTATGGTTAATGAAGGTATTGTCTTGGGTCATAAAATTTCTGAAAGAGGTATTGAAGTTGATAAAGCTAAAGTTGATGCTATTGAAAAGATGTCGTGTCCTAAGGACATCAAAGGTATAAGAAGTTTCCTTGGTCATGCCGGTTTTTATAGGAGGTTCATTAAGGACTTCTCAAAAATTTCTAGGCCTCTGACTAATCTCTTACAAAACGATGTTCCTTTTATCTTTGATGATGATGGTGTAGAAGCATTTGAAATACTTAAGAAAGCCTTGATTTCTGCACCTATTGTTCAGCCACCTGATTGGAATTTACCCTTTGAAATTATGTGTGATGCTAGTGATTATGCTGTAGGTGCTGTTCTAGGACAAAGAGTTGATAAGAAATTAAATGTTATCCAATATGCTAGTAAAACTCTAGACAGTGCCCAGAGAAATTATGCTACTACTGAAAAAGAATTTTTAGCAGTTGTATTCGCTTGTGATAAGTTCAGACCTTATATTGTTGATTCTAAAGTAACTGTTCAAACTGATCATGCTGCTATTAAATATCTTATGGAAAAGAAAGATGTTAAACCTAGACTCATTAGATGGGTTCTCCTACTACAAGAATTTGATTTGCATATTATTGATAGAAAGGGAGCTGAGAACCCCGTTGCAGACAACCTGTCTAGGTTAGAGAATGTTCTTGATGACCCACTACCTATTGATGATAGTTTTCCTAATGAACAATTAGCTGTCATAAATGCTTCTCGTACTGCTGCATGGTATGTTGATTATTCCAATTACATTGTTGCTAAATTTATACCACCTAGTTTCACATACCATCAAAAGAAAAAGTTTTTCTATGATTTAAGACATTACTTCTGGGATGACCCACACCTTTATAAAGAAGGAGCAGATTGTGTTATTAGACGTTGTGTACCTGAGCATGAACAGGAACAGATCCTACACAAGTGTCACCCGAGCCTTATGGAGGACACCACGCTGGAGATAGAACTGCACATAAGGTATTGCAATCCAGTTTTTATTGGCCTACTCTCTTCAAAGATGCCCGTAAGTTTTTCTTGTCTTGTGATGAATGTCAAAGAATTGGTAATATTTGTAGACGTCAAGAAATGCCTATGAACTATTCACTTGTTATTGAACCATTTGATGTTTGGGGATTTCATTATATGGGACCGTTTCCTTCCTCTAACGGGTATACACATATTTTACTTGTTGTTGATTACGTTACTAAGTGGGTAGAAGTTATTCCAACTAGCAGTGCTGATCATAACACCTCTATTAAGATGCTTAAGGAAGTTATTTTTCCAAGGTTTGGAGTCCCTAGATATTTAATGACTGATGGTGGTTCACATTTTATTCATGGTGCCTTTCGTAAAATGCTTGCTAAGTATGATGTTAATCATAGAATTGCATCTCCATATCACCCGCAGTCTAGTGGTCAAGTATAACTTAGTAATAGAGAGCTCAAATTAATTTTGCAAAAGACTGTTAATAGATCTAGAAAGAATTGGTCCAAGAAACTTGATGATGCATTATGGGCCTATAGAACTGCATATAAAAATCTTATGGGTATGTCTTCGTATAAAATGGTTTATGGAAAAGCATCTCACTTACCTCTCGAACTGGAACATAAGGCATATTGGGCCATTAAAGAGGTCCGTTATGATTTCAAACTTGCCGGTGAGAAGAGACTATTTGACATTAGCTCACTTGATGAATGGAGAACCCATGCCTGTGAGAATGCCAAACTGTTTAAAGAAAAATGTAAAAGATGGCATGACAAAAGGATACAAAAGCGTGAGTTTAATGTAGGTGATTATGTGTTGCTATTCAACTCTCGTTTAAGATTTTTCGCAGGAAAACTTCTCTCTAAATGGGAAGGTCCTTACGTTATCGAGGAGGTCTATCATTCCGGTGCCATAAAAATCAAGAACTTCTAAGGCACAAATCCAAAGGTGGTGAACGGTCAAAGAATCAAACATTATATCTCAGGTAATCCTATAAATGTTGAAACCAATGTTATTGAAACCGTAACCCCGGAGGAATACATAAGGGACACTTTCTAGAACGTTTAAGACTCCGAAAAGGAATAGGTATGTGGTACGGTAAGTAAACCGACTCCAAAACAGTTCTAATGGTAATTTTGCTCCGTTTTGGAATATTTAAGAAAATAGGAAAATAAGAAGTAGTCCGGGAAGGACACGAGGCGTCCACGAGGGTGGAGGGCGCGCCCTACCCCCTGGGCGCGCCCCCTACCTCGTGGGCACCTCGTGTGCTCTCCGGACTCCGTTTTCTTGCACAATACTTCTTTTGGTCGGTAAAAATTCATTATATAATCTCCCAAAGGTTTTGACCACCGTACCACGCAAATAACCTCTGTTTTTGTTTCGAGCTATTTTTCTGACAGATCTAGATCACCATGACGTCTCCAAGTGCCCCCAAGGACAAGTTCTTCGAGAAGGTCATCAACCCCTACCTCGCGGAAGTGCTGCAACATCCTCAAACCATTGAGATGCATGAGGGCTTGCTGCACATCCGCGATGTTGAGGGACCAAGGAGGACCGGAAGCGTGGAGACAAGGCTCGAGGCAATGGAGCAACAAGTTTTCAAGTGCCAGGAGATGGTGGAACATGGACTCGATGCCAATCATATAATGATCACGGAGTTCACCAACAATCACAAGCAGGATGCCAAGAACATTGGGGAGGCCATCTTCAAGCTTCACGAGAAAATTGAGCATCTCCAAGCCCAGATCTATGACCTGCAAAACCAAAACTGTGAGTATGAATATAGATTCAAGAGGATGAGTTTGGCTACAGATTTGAGGATTCTGGAGACTCGATCATCCTTCTATGATGGTGAGCCTATGCCTTGGAAGATGGACGACAAATCTACAGCATCAACAACTCCATCATCACCACCCCCGAGGAAAGAGATATAATCACATGAGTATGGGCACTCCCCTTGGCAACTTCTAAGCTTGGGGGAGGTGCCCCGGTATCGTATCACCATCATACTCCTATCTTTACCATTTTTCTTAGTTTGATCCTTTTGGTAATATCTTGATCTAGTAGAATAAAGTTTTAGTATGATTTAGTCTTGAGTTTTGCTTTATGATCCTTCTATGTAATCGAGTCCGTGAGCTATATATATAATAAAGATTAGTTTCGAGTCAAGGGCTTGGTTGTCTTGCTATGATCTTGAGGGAATATTAGAAAAAGAAAGAATAAAAAGAAATAAAAGAGATCATATTGATCTTATGGAGAGTAATGACTTCACATATAAAGAGTATGATGAATAAAAGTTGTTGAGAGTTGACAAACATAGTTTTGGTCATCGTTGCAATTAATAGGAAGTAATAAAGAAAGAGAGGTTTTCACATATAAATATACTATCTTGGACATCTTTTATGATTGTGAGCACTCATTAAAATATGACATGCTAAAGAGTTGATGTTGGACAAGGAAGACAACGTAATGGGTTATGTTTTCTTATATCCGAAATAAAGTATATTGTCATGGATCATCCAACATGTTGAGCTTGCCTTTCTCCCTCATGCTAGCCAAATTCTTTGCACCAAGTAGAGATACTACTTGTGCTTCCAAATATCCTTAAACCCAGTTTTGCCGTGAGAGTCCACCATATCTACCTATGGATTGAGTAAGATCCTTCAAGTAAGTTGTCATCGTTGCATGCAATAAAAATTGCTCTCTAAATATGTATGATTTATTAGTGTGGAGAAAATAAGCTTTATACGATCTTGTGATGTGGAAGAAATAAAAGCGACGGACTGCATAATAAAGGTCCATATCACAAGTGGCAATATAAAGTGACGTTCTTTCGCATTAAGATTTTGTGCATCCAACCATAAAAGCACATGCCAACCTTTGCTTCCCTCTGCGAAGGGACTATCTTTTATTCTTGTCTCATACCTTATATAAGAGTCATGGTGATCTTCACATTTCCTTTTTACATTTTATCCTTTGCAAGCACATTATGTTGGAAAGATCCTGATATATATATATATATATATATATATATATATATATATACATATATATATATATATCCAATTGGATGTAAGTTAGCATGAACTATTATTGTTGATAATATCCTTGAGGTAAAAGGTTGGGATGCAACACTATAAGCCCCTATCTTTCTCGGTGTCCGATTGAAACTCCATAACCATAAGAATTGTGTGAGTGTTAGCAATTGTGAAAGACTAAATGATAGTTGAGTATGTGGACTTGCTGAAAAGCTCTTATATTGACTCTTTCTGATGTTATGATAAATTGCAATTGCTTCAATGACTGAGATTATAGTTTGTTAGTTCTCAATGAAGTTTCTGATTCATACTTTACATTGTGAATAGATTATTACTTGAGCACAAGAAATCATATGACAATATCTATATATGTTGCTATTATAAGAATGATCATGATGCCCTCATGTCCATATTTTATTTTATCGACGCCTCTATCTCTAAACATGTGGACATATTTTTCGTTATCGGCTTCCGCTTGAGGACAAGCGAGGTCTAAGCTTGGGGGAGTTGATACGTGCATTTTGCATCATGCTTTTATATTGATATTTATTGCATTATGGGCTGTTATTACACATTATGTCACAATACTTATGCCTATTCTCTCTTATTTTACAAGGTTTACATGAAGAGGCAGAATGCCGGCAGCTAGAATTCTGGGCTGGAAAAGGAGCAAATATTATAGACCTATTCTGCACAGCTCCAAAAGTCCTGAAACTTCACGGAGGCAGTTTTTGGAATTAATAAAAAATATTGGCGAAATAATCAACCAGAGGGGGCCACCCACCATCCACGAGGGTGGGGGCGCGCCCCCTGCCTCGTGGGCCCCCTAGCAGGCCTCCGGTGCCCATCTTCTGCTATATGAAGTCTTTTTCCCTGGAAAAAATAAGAAGGAAGCTTTCAGGACAAAGCGCCGCCGTCTCGAGGCGGAACCTGGCGAAACCAATCTAGGGTTCCGGCGGAGCTGTTCTGCCGGGGAAACATCCCTCCGAGAGGGGGAAATCGTCACCATCGTCATCACCATCGATCCTCTCATCAGGAGGGGGTCAATCGCCATCAACATCTTCACCAGCACCATCTCCTCTCAAACCCTAGTTCATCTCTTGTATCCGATCTTTGTCTCAAAACCTCAGATTGGTACCTGTGGGTTGCTAGTAGTGTTGCTTACTCCTTGTCGTTGATGCTAGTTGGTTTATTCGGTGGAAGATCATATGTTCAGATCCTTTATGCATATTGATACCCCTCTGATTATGAACATTCATATGATTTGTGAGTAGTTACATTTGTTCCTGAGGACATGGGAGAAGTCTTGTTATAAGTAGTCATGTGAATTTGGTATTCGTTCGATATTTTGATGAGATGTATGTTGTCTTTCCTCTAGTGGTGTTATGTGAACGTCAACTACATGACACTTCACCATTGTTTGGGCCTAGGGGAAGTCATTGGGAAGTAATAAGTAGATGATGGGTTGCTAGAGTGACAGAAGCTTAAACCCTAGTTCATGCGTTGCTTCGCAAGGGGCTGATTTGGATCCCCATGTTTCATGCTATGGTTAGGTTTACCTTAATTCTTCTTTCATAGTTGCGGATGCTTGCGAGAGGGGTTAATTATAAGTAGATATGCTTTTGAAAGGGCAGTACCCAAGGACCGGTCCACCCACATATCAAATTATCAAAGTAACGAACGCAAATCATACGAGCGTGATGAAAACTAGCTTGAAGATAATTCCCATGTGTCCTCGGGAGCATTTTCCTTCATATAAGAGTTTGTCCAGGCTTGTCCTTTGCTACAAAAAGGATTGGGCCACCTTGCTGCACCTTGTTTACTTTTATTACTTGCTACCCGTTACAAATTACCTTGTCACAAAACTATCTGTTACCGATAATTTCAGTGCTTGCAGAGAATACCTTACTAAAAACCGCTTGTCATTTCCTTCTGCTCCTCGTTGGGTTCGACACTCTTACTTATCAAAAGGACTACGAAAGATCCCCTATACTTGTGGGTCATCAGGGACTAACACGGACTTTTTTTAGTCCCTACACCAAGAAGTCCCTGTAAACAAACACCCTCTAATAATGCCACTGGAAAATTGATGCAATGCCATAGTTAAAAGCAAATTACATGTTTAACGGATTTTATTGTTAATATAATCTCTCTGTTAATATTAATCAATGCCACCGTTTGAGAAATGCTACTATCTTGCTTTCTTTCCCATTTAGATAAGTTAGATGCTTCTTTTTGTTGGCTTCTGTGTCATCCACCGTTATTGACCACTAGTTGTTTCCTTTGCACCTCTGTGTAAACAGGGTTATCTACTTCACCTCGTTGCTATTGTGACCTTTTGTTGCACTGCACAAACACTTTTGTTTTAGGAGTGTTTTGTGCAGTTCAACTAAAATGTCACACCGACAACGTTGCTTGATTGCTTGATCTTAGTGGAACTGCACAAGAGGAGATCTTACTTCCTATCCGTGTTGGCAAATTTGGTTCAGGTCTTCTTCTTGTGAGTTGTTTGAATTCCGCGTCATGAGAGGTCAGTACTAGCTTTCTTTCACATGATTGTGCAGTGTGCTTTCATATGTTGTGCTACTTGTACGGTAATGTTGCTTGATTTTAGTGAACTGCACAAATGGAGACAAGTCTTCCAATCTGTATGTGCACCGTAATGTCCCATTGAGGTAAGATAAGGATATTTCACAACTGTTGGCCTGTATTTTGCCACTTTCATCAGAAAATTAATGTCGTTGTTTAGTGCTATACTTGTGCTCCCTAATTGACATGCCAAATCTTACATTGAAGGCGAAGCTTGTCTGTTATTGAACCAAGTGATGAAGGGGAAGAACAAGCGGAAGAAAAACAAAAATCAACTCCCGGTGCTGTAATGAAGCACTGGAACTGTGATGTCACAAGTAATGATATAGTTTTGCAACTTAATTTATTGCTATGGCTGGAACGAGCAATTGTTTTTCCACTGATTTGATGCCATTCTTAATGTCATATGTAATTATCTCTACTTGTGCAAACAGGGATCTTCTTTGAAGATACCGTATATTTTAGTGGAACTGCACAAGAAGAGAAACATTAAACTAATCGAGGAGTATATAGTAAGCATGGCAACCACAGTAGATAACAACAGATGGTTCCGGAGAAGTGCTTGATCTGTATGCTCTACACAATAAGCCTCTTGACAAAGGTTGGTACTCGCCCACGGATTTCATCCATATGATTGAGCTTTGTCATCTCTATTGGTGTTGTGCTGCTGTTTACTGTCATGAGAAAGTGGTATTGTCCTTGAGAAGTGCTTCATCTGTGTTGTTTCAAATATTTCCTTTCCTTTTTCTGAGAAAACAGAGATGCTAGCATTTAGTTGTCCTCTTGTCTTTGCACAACAGGATCATCCTCCTCTGAAGAAGAATATGGAGTACGTGAAGTGACTAGTTCCGATTATGCCAGGATGAAGAAGCCATGTCTATCTTGTCATCAGAAGGAGCAGTTGAAGGATGGTTACAATACTCCCCACAAGACCAAACTAACTTCAGCTCAGAAGGACTGACATATCTCCATCTTCTTGCTGTGATGCGCAAGTACAATGTTGTTCTATGATTCTTTCCGATGAGTTCCATTTTTTTAAAGTGTGCTCTACATGGACCATGTAGATGCCTGTTTAAACAGTCAATTCATAGTACATTTTGCTTTATACTAATTACTTTTTTTGTATTTGTGCAAATAGGGGTGCTCAGCTTGATTTGAATGGGAACTGCACAAAATGTTTATGAATACATCGAATCATTCATTTCCACCACAAGAAAGGAGGTGCCGATATGTTCAAGGCATTGCAACATATAAGGGCGAAATCATACAACCTACACGCGAATGTCCGAACTGATGGTGGAACTGCAAAAAAAGAATAGCTGGTTTATTTAGCACGAGGTGCCATGTCAATGTCCGAACTGATGGCAAACCCTGCCCATTCCACAATCGTAGGCATTTGATATTTTGGAATGGGAAAACCTTGTCAAAGTTTGCTCATTGATGTACGCAAAACACCAAGCATTTGACATTTTGGAATGGGACAACCTTGTCAAATTTTGCCCATTGATGTTAGCAAGAAGACATGCATTTGATATTTTTGAATGGGACGCCCTTTGCTATCACCAGCGTCGATCTATTTTTCTTTATTCTTTAGTTGTGAAGTAAATATTGGCTTTGACATGTGAATCGCTGAGATGCATAATCATCGATTGTTTTGAATGTTCTCTATGAAATGCCAGGCCTGTGTGTTTGATTGCAATGTACAGGAACGCTAGAAAGCTACTCAAAATCTTTGTACTCCGGCCAAAGTAGAGATACTTTGACTGCAGACAAAACTTGTATGTAGACTAAAAAGGACCGGAGGGAGTACATGTGAAACTGCTGCAAACGAGGTGATCACCCTGGGAATAACGCTAGTACGTTTTGCTTTGCATGTTCGTCCAATGCCAGTGATACAAGAATTTGAACTAATCGAACTAATTTCATTCATGCATGGTCGGATTTCATATAAACATGCCAGATTTCATTACATTTCATACATTCTTCAACTAAAAAGGGGTGCGCTGGAGGTATAATTAATTAAAGAAGCTACCCACCTGTTTCCGGCTGAGCCGAACAGAAGCTTCTTCTCCAATGGACTGAGCTTCAGTGACTTAACTGCAGGTTCAGTTGCGTAACTGACATGTGGCCCATATGCTTATTGGGCCCACGTGTCAGTGAGCCAACTGCACCAGCAGTTACGTAGAAGCAGCGTCCTTCTCCAACATAGCTCTCAGACTCCACGTCGCCGCCAAGAAGCAAATCGGCCGTCAATGGTCAACCTGCCAAGCTTGGCTTCAACCGGAGGGTAGCAGCGGTGGCCTTACTTGGACCTGAGCGGCGGCAACCTACCGTGCTCTACTCTTCCTCATTTTCTATGTGGCGTGGCCTCGTTGGCAGTGGGGCGGGGCCTCGACGGAGCCGGCGATGTCCTCTATCTCATTGCCGGCGGGGCGGCGCCTCGGCGGAGCAGGGGAAATCCTCGCCCTCGTTGCCGGCAGGGTGGAGCCTCGGCTGAGCCGGCGATGTCCTCTGCCTCATTGTTGGCGGGGCAGGGCCTCGGCGGAGTAGGGCCTCCGCCTCGGTGCCGGCGGGGCGGGGCCTCGGCAGAGCCGGCGGTGTCCTCTGCCTCGTTGTTGGCGCCGTGGGGCCTCGGCGGAGTAGGGCCTCATCGAGGCCAGTGGAGCGGGGACTCGTCGGAGCCAGCATTGTCCTCTGCCTCATCCTCGGTCTCGCCAAATAGCGCCTCGCCCGCTTCATCGCCCTCTTTGTAGGTGGCCGCAGCCTCCGCCAACCACATGCGGTACCGCCAGTGCTCGAGGCGGCCCTCGCGGGCGGAGCGGTACGAGTCAAGCAGCGCCTCCTGCTCCGCGGCGATCTGCTCCTCTACCTGCAGGTTCTCCTGGAGGAGATGGTGGTTGTAGGCAGCGTCGGCCTGCGCCTCTCGGGACTGCTCCTCATGCTTCTGCCTCACCGTGTCCATGTATTGGGCACGGGCCTCGCCGATGGTTATGGTGCAATGCAACAGCGAGGATGGCGCAGAGGAGGGGGTTGGCGCCGGATCGACTACCATGTCCTCCATTGGGACATCATTGTCCTCCAGCTGCCTGCCAGCCAGGTAGTCGGCAGCAATGGCTGCCATCTCCTTGTGGTCTGTCGTCCACCCGTCCCGAAGAGCGCTGGAGCGCGAGGAAGCCATGGTGGGCAGTAGTGGTGTGGATAGGAGAAAGGGAACGGAGGCGGATGACTGAGGCTATAGCCGGCGCAGCAATTTATATAGCAATGGTGGGCAGCGGAGGGACGGACGTGTGGCGCTGGAGTAGCCGCCTCGGCAACCGCTTATCATTAATGTGGGCGGCAGACAAACGGACGGCACTTGTGTCGTTTGAAGGCAGAGCAATCGCCTGCACCGGGAAGCGGGGCGGGCGGTGCTGACCGTTTTGGGCGGAAAGCGCGCGCGGGCGAGGGAGGTGGTCTGGGTGGGCCAGGGCAGTCAGACTCATGCTTGGCAGCGGGTCGGTCCAGTAGCTGGACATGCTGGCTCGCCAGCAAGCTCGCCGAGCTGAGCGACGACAATCAGACGATGGACGTAGCTTCCGACCAGGAGCCGGCGCCACTGTCCAAGCCGGTTGATGCCGTGTTCACCATAGAGCAGGTGTGGCTGCACTTCGACGCCCTAATGGCAGAAGAGCTACCAGCACAGGAGGAACATGTGCTGCAACCTCCATCTCGTCAACGAGCACCGGTGAACAAGCGAACGACAATGTTGTTGCGGACATGTGGCCCTATGATCCTGGCTTCCCGAATGAGCAGCAGGCGCTGTATCAGACCATCCATAGGGCCCAGGAGGCCCTCTCCGTCGTCCTTCGAGTTGTTGCGCTCGCCGTGGCGCCGCCGTCTCGCATTGTCAACATGGTCAACAGACATGAGGAATGAGGAGATGACTTTACTTGGAGAGGATGACAGTGGGGACCCACCAGGGCCATAGCCGCACGTACGCAAGTGCCTCCTTATTATATACTACTCCCTCCATTTTTAAATATAAGTCTTTGTAGATATTTCACTATGGATCACATACGGATGTATGTAGATACATTTTAGAGTGTAGATTCACTCATTTTGCTCCGTATGTAGTCCATAATGAAATCTCTGAAAAGACTTATATTTAGGAACGGAGGGAGTACAACTGTAATTTTTTTTGCTTCCTACTGGTTTCCTGACATCACGGTCCCACACCATTGTCAACCTATGTAGTCAATAAACGAGAGAATTGCGCAAGGAGCGGCCGACAGCTGGGACCAAGCAGCTCGAACAGTATTTGTGTTTTTGAGGTGTGAGCACTGCAGAGTTTCCCTTGAGCGATGTTTTTGTTTTTTTGAGACAAGAGTGATGTTTTCGTTGTTGTTCAGAGGAAAGCAGGGTATTAACTAGGCGGGCTGTGGCCCGACTAGCCCAGGCCAGATATCCAGCCCAGATATTAATTTTTTCAAGCTGAAAATGGCTAGCCCAGCTATACTTTTTTTTTGAGGAATGCTCGGGCAAGGTCAATTTGTTATTCTCCGCCCCGCTGGGCTGCTGGGACCCACCAGCTACATCTTCGCACGCAAGGAAGTGCCTGACAGTTGGGACCCACCAGGTCGAAGCGTACGTAGCGTTGTCATTTTGGTCGCGAACGTGTACATACATACGGTCGGTCTGTCTGCAAGCTGCAGCGATGAACCGTGGCCGTGTAAGGAAGGGCACGTGTGGTAGTAGAGGCGCGCACGTGTCGTAGTAGAGGCGCGCACATAGCATGTACACGTACGTACTGCGGCCAGGGTGCAAGAAAGTAAATACGTCCATGTACGTACATATGGGCGGGGTCTCAAACGCCTACTCGCACATACGTACGGCCAAGGCTCGTGTACATGGCTGTGGCTGGGTCGGAACGGAGAAACTGCGTCGTCGTCGTGTTCATGGGGAGGCAATGGAATGTGTCGTGTTCATTAGGAGGCAACGGAACGCGTGCTGTTCATCGGGAGCCAACCGGCGTGGACGGAACACCCGATGGAAACGAGGCCTGGCGTACCGCAAAATGGAGGAAACGGCCTTGCGTTCGACCGGCCACGGTCGAAACGGGATCCTGTTCATCGGGAGGGGTCTGGCGTACCGCAAAACGGAGGAAACGGACCTCCTACGATCGAAACATGGTCTTGTTGATCGGGAGGGGTGTGGCGTACCGCAAAACGGAGGAAACGGACTTGTGTTGGAGCGCTACGGTCGAAACGGGGGTCCTGTTCATCGGGAGGGGTGTGGTGTACCGCAAAACGGGACTCTGCAGGATACTGTTCATCTCCACCGTCGACTGCCTCCATGGGCTACTTTTCATCCACCGTCGACTGCCTCCACGGCTTCCTGGTCATCCACCGTCGACCTCCTCCAGCCTCCATCTGCGACTGTTCATCCACGGGCCCCTGTTCATCCAGCCTCTACCGCGTGCTCCTCCACCGGCTACTGTTCAACCAGCCGTCTCCACAGGGTCCTGTTCAACCACCCCTCCACGGGCTACTGTTCATCCAGCCCTCCACCGGCTACTGTTCAACCAACCCTCCAGTGGCTACTGTTCAACCAGCCCTCCACGGGGTCCTGTCCATCCAGCCCTCCACGGGGTCCTGTTCATCCACCGGCTCGATCGATCGGGGTCCTGTTCATCTAGCGGCAACGGCCTCTACTACCACGGGGTCCTGTTCATCCAACCCCCCACCGGGAACTGTTCATCTAAACCCCCCAACAACACTCATTGTTCATCTAGAGGCATCATCGATCGGCATCAGTTAGCAGCAGTAACAAAGGAATCACTCGGGTTCAGTTAACAGCAAGGGATCGATCGATCGCCTGGGTTCAGTAACACGTAGCCTGCAGTGCAATCGCTCGGGTTCAGTTAGAGCCCAACGCCTCGCACCCACGCGCCGTGTACGAGAGAAATGTGCATCGCTCGGCCCCCGACCATCCACCGTAACCGGGAACTACCCCGATATTTTCCTCGCCCTCGCTTCTACCACGGTTTTCCCCGTCATGGACGCCCAAAGAATGTCATGCAGCTGCGTCTCCGGCCCGCCCAGGACGAAAAGCCCATTTTCTGTCATGGTTTTTTGTCATAGAAGTAGGAGCCCACCACATCTATGATGATAGAGGGTTTTGTCACAATTATCGTCATAGAAGTGTCATAAGCATCTCAGAAAAAAATGTCACGGATGTGTCTTTTTTTGTAGTGAAAGCGGATTTAGAGATAGCACAATAGGATAAGCCTAACAAGCACACTCATAGATTTGTTCAACGCTAGTAGAGCGAACATTACACTAATACAAAATTAAAAGGACATTAACATGGGTGACATAAGATTGTCGGCGTCAATAGCGACAATAGATGGACGACTACTTGTCTTCATCATACGAAAGGATTAGGTGCCGTCGTTGATGTGGTCTTCGTCGTCAAAGGAGGATAGGACGACGATGACCAGGCCCTCGCCTTCTACCTCGACGGCGGTCGCTGGACTAGATTTTGCGGTGTGTGGAGAGGCAATGGAACGATGCCAAATGACGTTATTTAAGCAGTGCCGAGATTGGGATCCAGCTGGTGGCAGAAGATAGTTTTGGCGGCATAGAGATTTTGCGAGAATCCTCGAAGGCGGGAAGGAGCGGTGGAAGCAGTGGCAGTTGCAATGGGGCAACGCTGCGTGGCTCTGCTCTTTGGATGGCAGGCGTGCAGGCGGCGACGGAGTATAGAGATCGGTAACTTTTGCAAAAGACCCCCTGGTTAACTGAACAATATCGAAATAGAGCCCTATAGCATAAGCGATCACACTTTTTTGTGTGAAAGAGGTACCTCAAATAAGTTTGCAAATTGGGCCTTTGCATTTTTCATGCAGAGTAGAACACATTGGATGCCCACTGCCCAAGTTTCATTTATTTCAGAGTTTTATTTCTACATTTCATCCATTTAGTGAATTTCTAGTGATTTATTAGAACTTAGTCAATTTGAACTAAGTGTGATGTAGTTTGATCCTAAAATTAACAAAATCATTGAAAGCTTTAATATTGGTTGGGATGCACTAGGCACAACCAAAGTTGAAATTCCCAAACACTTGCTATGAATAGTCATCCTAGCAAGTTTGACCCAATTTAAAAAAATCAAAGAAAATGAAAAAATCTTAAAACTTGAAATCCTTTTGCATTGAGCAACTTTATGTGCACTAGTTAGTGGAAAAAATTATAAACTTACAATACCACAAGTTAAAAAACTTCACAAAATTGACCTATCTAGTGTGAACATGCACGGATTTCAACCAAGATTGCCATGCCCATGGCCACATCCATTTCATATTCCATCATAACATGGCTAAATTTGGCACAAGAATGAGATTTACCATTGTGAACAATGTTTCCATAGGAATTTGTAATTATTTTGTAATCAAAAATATGTTTTTCATTTTCCACTACAAATTTTGCTTTACTTTGCGACGTTTCACTTGTGTCACGTATAACCGTTTTTCATCGCGGAAAATACCCCCGTAACATTTTCCGGCTGTCACCCCCACCGTCACCGAAGCGCCGTCATGGAAAATAAAATTTTCACGGTACCACTTTTTACATGACGCAAGATCGCATTTTAGGTGACGAACCGAATAATGTTACCATGGCCACTTTTGGTAACGGCCCAGAATATCACCTATGATAGCCCAATATGTCACGTAAGATCATTTTGGCACGATAATCCGTCACCGGTGATCTGTCCGGGGGGTTAACCGGTCAAAGATTCAGACAGGTGGGGCGAGCAGTTGCTGACATGGCTTCTTCCATGTGGGTTTGTCGTGGGTTTATCGCCGACGGTCCTGTCAGCAATAACTCAGTGTCAGTTTTGACCGGCCAACGGTGCTGACATATGGGCCCAGAAGATGCTGACATGGCTGCTTACATGTGGGACGAGACGGTGCCAATGTGGCTACTTACATGTGGGTTCGGACGGTGCTGACGTGGATGCTTACAAGTGGGGACACGAATGTGGTGACGGTTACAACTAAAATTGGAAAAAAGCAAGAACACAACTCATAAAAATGTTACGGGCATCACATCATATGATAAAACAATTGAAGCATTTGTGCTTTGAACAAGGGAATGATACGTCTCCAACGCATCTATAGATTTTTATTGTTCCATGCTATTATATTATCTGTTTTCGATGTTTTATATGCATTAATATGCTATTTTATATTATTTTTGGGACTAACTTATTAACCCATAGCTCAATGCCAGTTTATGTTTTTTCCCTTGTTTTTTAGTTTTACGGAAAAGGAATATCAAACGGAGACCAAAAGGAATAAAACTTTCGTGATGATTTTTCTTGGACCAGAAGACACCCGTAGGACTTGGAGGGGGCAGGAGGTGGCCACAAGCCTGCTAGGCGCGCCCCTGAGGGGCACCCTGAGGGCTTGTGGGCCCCTCGGAGGTCTCCTAATCCTAATTCTTGCCCTATAAATTCCCAAATATTCCCCCAACATCAGAGCGATCCACCAAAATACTTTTCCGCCGCTGCAAGCCTCTGTTCCCGTGAGACCCCATCTTGGGGCTTTTTCCGGTGATTTGCTGGAGGGGGATTCGATCATGGAGGGCCTCTACATCAACATTGCTGCCCTTCCGATGATGTGTGAGTAGTTTACCACATACCTACGGGTCCTGTCGTGGAATTGTCACGGCAGATGTCCTCGAGCTAGGACTTAGTCGTGGAGCCATCGCAACTAGGAAGCTTGAAGGGGTTAAGCGGGACAAGGAACACGAGGGTTTATACTGGTTCGGCCCCTTACGGTGAAGGTAAAAGCCTACGTCCAATTTGAGGTGGTATTGATCAGGGTTTCGATAACCAGGGAGCTAAACCACTATGCCTGGCTCTCGATCAGATTGTTCCTGTCCCTAAACCACTGCCGGGTCGTCCCTTTATATAGGGAGGCTGACGCCCAGCAGCTCTCAGAGTCCCGGCCGGCTCATAAGAGTGTCCGGCTCGGACTCTCAGCTATCCTTGCCTTGCACTACAAGTTCTACTATGATAATGATTGTAACTACGGGCTTTAAACCATATCCGGGTCTTAAACCCATCTTTGGCCCACCGTTTTCCAGCTTGGCGCCGGGCTTCTGGCAATGACCATATGAGTAACCCGGCCCCTCCTGGCGGGTGACTCTAAGGTCTATATCCTCAACATTAGGCCCCAGATTCATTTGAGCCGGCTCATGTCAATCTTCCATTCCTTCGACAGAAAACCTCCGGCTTATAATTGTGTGAAGGCCATAACCCGGCGTGACGTCATCCTCTGGACTCCGGATAATCCGCCGTGACGTCATCCTCCATTAAGTCTGTTTTTTAGTCCGCCAGATCCGCAACGGATCTTTACCTTTACTGTCATCCCGAAAATCGAGGCGTTTCATGGGGAGATAACCACGTCGTGGTCTCCTTGATTCTCGCGCCCACTTATGAGCTCGCCTTATAAATAGGTCGGCCCGACGGGCCTTCAGCCACTTCTCTCTCCTTCGTCTTCTTCCTCGCGCCACTGCTCCCCTGCCCGAGCTCTGCTACTGCCGCCGCCGCGGGTCTTCTCGTCGTCATCAACTTAGGCCACTGCATCACCCTGATTTGACCAGAGAAACGCGACGACCTCCGCGACTCACCAGCCACCGTAAGCCCTGCTTGCCCTATAGAACAGATCTGTCGTAGGGTTCATCCGTGTTCTTCGTGCTCTTCGCTGTCACCTACGAGCCCCGGTAGTTTTTATTTTTACTGCCCTTTTTGATCTTAGCCCTGTGTAGAACTACTGCGGTAGCTGTTTTAGCACCCATTTCTCATGCAAGTAGACCTCCTTTTACTGCATAAGGCCTTGTTCAATGCTCAAGAACTCCCCTGCATCTATTTTTTAGGTCTAGAAATTTTCCTTTTGCCCAACTATTTTGATCCAAAATATTTACCGCAATGTGTGAAACCTGTTTTCACCACACTTAGTAAAAAACTACCCTCATTGAATCATGGCGGTTTACATTTCCGGCTTAAAGAAAACACGCGCCGTAGAATCTTCCGACTTAAGGGAAGCCACGCACCGTAAAACTTTCCAGCTCACTTATAACCAGGCTGTAGACAATTTGAATTACCCTCAAGCACACCAGCGGCTTAGATAACCCAATGTACTTAGACATATATCATTAGTCCCCTCCGTAAGCCGCCACTTAACACTGAATTACAACTTTCCTCCGGCTTATACTTAAACCGGACATTTCCTTTTATCATAGGCTGCCGACTTTCACCATGCCTCCCAAAGCTCCTAAGGCCTCCATTACTTGCAATTGGATGTGGTCCAACGTCACCAATGAGACCCTAGCGGGTTTTGTCTATGAATTGTCTTTGTATAACGCAACATGC
Source organism: Triticum aestivum (assembly GCF_018294505.1). Classification (NCBI taxonomy): domain Eukaryota; kingdom Viridiplantae; phylum Streptophyta; class Magnoliopsida; order Poales; family Poaceae; genus Triticum; species Triticum aestivum. Next base: position 90,727,021 of record NC_057802.1, read on the forward strand.
TGGCTCTTCCTTCTGCTTATGAATTGTCTTTGTATAACGCACTTTACCTTTTAATCACAGGCCGGCTTAGCAGCACAATCCTTACCCCGACAATATTTTCCTTTGTAGTCAAAAAATGTCTAAAGCCAAAACCTTTACCTCATGCAACTGGGTCGTCTCCCGGGTTACCGAAGAAACATAAACGATTATGTCCAAATGGGCGTCTTAGCCAAAAAAGATGTCATCCATTGGAGGGTCCCAGGCACAGAAACCCCTCCTGAGCCCAAGGAAGGTGAAGTAATTGTTTTTACTGGTCATCTGCTTTGAGGTTTTACCCCACCCGGCTCAAAATTCTTCCGCGATGTGCTGCACTTTTTCAAGATCCATCCTCAAGATATCGGGCCCAATTCTGTTTCAAACATATGCAACTTTCAAGTGTTTTGCGAAGTATACCTTCAATAGGAGCCCACTGTAGAATTGTTCAGAGAATTTTATTATTTAAACCGGCAGACTGGATTCACAGATGGGCCTAGCCTAGATTTAGGTGGCATTTTGATTCAGAGGCCGAAAGAAGCCACCTTCCCCGCCGCCAAACTGCCCAGTCATCCTAAGGACTGGAACCAGACTTGGTTTTACTGCCAAGATACTTCTCCAGAAGGGGAAAATCCTCTGCCGGATTACCGTGAAAACTGGCTTAGCAATAGGCACCCTCTTCCAGAATGGATTAGCACAGAAGAACGGGCCAAATATATTCCCATCTTTTCAAAGATCAGAGCCTTAATGGCTAACGGTTTGACTGGAATCGACCTAGTCTGATGCTGGGTCGCCTGGAGAATTTTGCCCTTAAGCCACCGCTCCCGTTTAATGTGTGAGCATACTGGCAATGTCAAAGACCCTCAACGCCACTGTCAGATAGAACTGAATGATGAAGATATCAATGATATGACCAAGACTCTGCTGAACGAGAGCTTGGAAGGTTGCAGCAAGACCGGCTTAAGTCCTTTTTGTACCCATAACAAACCTCCAGTTGTAAGTATATGAAAAAAATTCTGGTTTACTCAGTTATTCACTTAAAACTGCCTTCTTACAGTCATTTTAACTTCTGCAGGCCGATTCTCCTTTCTGGAACAAGAAGTTGCAAGATAAGCCAGCCAAGAAGACCCGGACAAAGAATAAGGCTCCTAAAAAGCCTGCCAAGAAGAAGACCAACCCCTCCGAGTTATTTAACTTGGATGATGATGAGTCGGAGGTAGAACTTGACTCCCTTAGCTCATTTTTTGTACATCTTATTGACAATGATCACTATCAGGATGACGCGGAAGGCAGCCACACAGATGGTGAAGAGGTAACTATCCTTTCCTCCGACTCAGAACCTCTGCCAAGATAGAAAGTTCGTCAAGCAAGCCGGAAAGTAAGGTTTTCTCACCCTTTAGCTTACTTGGATCCCAACTTTATTTTGAAGAAGCAGCATCATGAAGCTCGCTGCACAACCCAGAACAGCAGCGGTGGGATTCTCTCCTCCGTCTTACCCAACACACCGGCTCCTCGCAAGCGTCGTCCAAAGGTTTCACAAATTTCTGACTTAGCTTTTCCCAAGGTGGGTCTTTTTCGACAGCCTTTTAACCCTTCTGATTCAAGCTATCAGGGAACCTCTCACTCTTTATCTGGTGATTCCACTGGGACTCGGGTTCCTCTGTTCAAGACTGTTCCTGGGTGAGAACACTTAAGCCTGCTTGCTTTAACACCTTACTCAATTGGTATACTAATCTCATCATGTGTTTTACTTTTAGTGCTATGGCCAAACCCAGCAAGAAGCTGAAGGTTACTAAACCGGGCAAAGATCCCAAGGTTGCTGACCCGGAGAAGCAGACAATGTTTGAGTCTTTGCATCAAACTTCTAAAGCAGCCATGGATGATCCACCGCCAGAGGAGCACCATGTCACCATGGACTCCATGAACGTTGATCCGGAGAATGCTAAGCCGCCCAGTCCCGCTCAGCTGGCTCAAGAAACTGAAGATGTAATAGTTACTGGGATGGCTTATATAGCTCCAGGCAACCCCACCGTCTTATCCAAGCACGGCGCCAAAGAAGAAATTCCAGCTGTTGATAAGGGCAAGTGGAAACTAGATTTGGAAAGTTGTGCCTAGTTCAATGCTGAGGAGATTCACTCCGGTTCTCTAAACCGCCTTCACACCAGCCGTGACTTTGAAGGCGGCCTGGTCAACCTCATGAAGGAGCGTTTTGAGGTAAGCACTACAATCTTCTCCATATAAGTAAATATCTGCCAGCTGCCAAGTCTACTGTATATGTTAGAATTGAATATGTTGTAGACTTTAGATAGCCTCTGTAATGTTACATTTATGTCATAGCATGTTGTAGTTGCAGAATCAAAACGAGTAGCCCCCAAGGCCCGGCTTAAGCTGCATAGCTGAAACCGGGACTTGAAATTGTAGTTCTTAACTTCGCATATGTAGCTCCCAAAGGCCGGCTTAAACTGACAGGTTAAGCCAGGACTTCAAATAGTAGTGCTTCAATTTCGCACATGTAGCCCCCAAGGGCTGGCTTAATCAGCATGGCTAAGCCGGGACTTATCACCATAATTATGAATAAAATCCAAATATGTAGCCCCCATGAACCGATTTTAATCACAGAAATTTATCCGGGTCATCATAGAATTTGTCTTCAAAAAGAGCAATGTGCATTAGCCCCCAAGTGCCAAGTAAAATACTTGTATTATGCTTGGGACTTTAAATAAGATGATCATCATAATGTCATACTGCCTGCCTTTTTGTGTGACAGGCTGAACTAAATATGAAGGAATCTCAAGTCACTGATCTAAGGCGGAACATCCAAAACCAGCAAACTAAAACTTCCAAAGCCAAATCAGAGCTGAAGACTGCTTTAGAAGACATTAAAAATTGAAAAGGGACTTTAGTACTGAAAGAATCGGCTGCGAGACCGAGAAGACAACTCTGTTAAAAAGAGCAGAAGATGCTGAGGCTGCTCTTAAGCCGGTGACTGACGAGTTGTCCGGCTTAAAGCAACAAATCAATAACATGACAGCTGCCATCTTCGGTAAGTAACAGAATACTTCCACTTGTATCATCAGTGTATCACAATCATTGGCTAGTTTACCAATATTTTTGCTGATGCAGGCTCCAGAAGCTCCAAGCTGGGTCAAGACATGCGCATAAGGCTTAAAGATGTGTATACCCTTGTGGTGCAGTTGTATACTGGTGCGCAACGGGCTATTTCTGCTGCCTCCCATAAGAAGCATCCACCTTCCCTCATCAAAGAAGTGTTGGAGAAATTGTCTGTGCAGCCCCAAAGGTTTGAAGAATTAAAGCGATCAGCCGCTAGAGCCGGTGCCATTACCGCACTAAGCCGGGCAAAGGCATGGCAAGCAGAACTTGACCTGGAAGAGCTAGCCACTGGTTGCCCTAGCTTAAAAGAAGATGGGTCTCCCTTCAGCGTCGACGACTTCACCAATATAGTAAGGGAGATGCGTCCTTTGGCAAGCAAACTGGCTGAGGAAACTGATCTCTCCAAGTATCATCCGGTTTATGATGTTGAAAACGCAAAAGTGAAGGCGCCGGTTCATGAGGCCGTGGACCTTATCCCGCCAACACATAAGCATACCTTCGCTCCTGATATTGACCCATCAAGCCTTATAGATGATGAAGCTCTATTTAGAGATTTGACTGGCATCAACTAGGCCACATCTGACTTCCAGACAATGGGTGAACAACAAGCAGAAGAACCGGTGCAGGATGACCCGGAAGCTTCAACACGTCAAGACCAGGGCCATTGAACCACGACCCGGCTCTTAATATGCTATATAGAAGTTGTGTGCATCAAAAAACACTTATTCTTTTGGTCCACATGACGCCTTGTAATAGCTAGTTGAAAACAATGATCTGCCATGCCATCGTGCATGTTTATCTTTATAACACTTTAAACCGCCAATCTTGATATGGAAAGATCTGCCGTTTCTGCTCATAACATTATCAGTGATACAAGCCATATTCATCATATTCCCAGCACTCAAGCAGATAACATGTGCCCTGGTGGTTTACCCCAGGGCGGGTCATGATGTCCAATATAAAAACCGCTGGTGACTGTATAGTCCATAACCAGGGCAGGTTATCAAAACCTCGCATACTCACAGAATAAACAAATAACATGCCTGTCGTGGAATTGTCACGGCAGATTTCCTTGGTGTGAGGACTTAGTCGCGAGGCCAACGCATCTATGTGGTAGCTTGAGAGGGGTTGGGCGGAATTGAGTGACGCAACATAAGACAGGGATTTAGACAGCTTCGGGCCCCGGGAAACATCATCCGGTAATAACCCTACATGTTGTTTGAGGCTAGGTCTCATTATGATCATGAGTGAGTCGCCGGGTTGGCCGGCTCTTTGTGTCTAGCCCTAATGATTGTTTCTTCTTGCTTGTCCCCCTTGGGGAGCCCTGCCCCTCCTTATATAAGTTAGAGGGGCGGGTTACATGTGGAGTCCTAATAGGACTAGTACTAGTCTATCTTTTCTTACAAGTTGAATACAAGTCCGGGTCTTGCTTCCTCGTAAAGGAAACATTCATCATCCCTTTCTTATTAAGCCGGCCCATCGTAAACGTGAGCCGGCCTTCTGGGCCTTGGGCCTTGTCTTCTATCTGACCCTCCATCGGGGCCATCCATGAGTCGTCAGGCTCGTGAGTCGTTAGTCCTCCGGCGGGTCATCGGTGAAGCGCCAAGTCCGGCCGGGTCATACTTCCAGCCGGGTCATACCGCGGGGTATATCCCCGACATTAGCCCCCAGTTTAATTTTGGATTTATCCATGTTAAACTGGTCCTGTAAAACAAACACAAGAACAAATTTGACAGGTTGTGCTCTGGGTTAAATATTCTTGTAAGCGGCACCTGATCATCCTTAAGTCCTTGACATTTTCTCCTGGAAAATCCGGGCCAATAGGCCAGCTTCATAATCCATTTGCTGGCATTGGCTCTTGTAAAGAAATATTATAAGAAATAATCCATTTGAGTCGGCCTTCAATGCTCTGACTTGACAAAATATTGGTCTTGAAATATTCAACTGATATTCAGCCGGCTTAAAGATGTAAATCTTGCCGATGATTGCCAAAATTGTCGGGTTATAAACAAATGATGCCGGGTCATGATTGTTGCAGACACCGGGTTAATCTGGTCTACTCCAAACTGAGAATTTGAAGATTTTTTCTCCCTTATAACATATCACCTGTAGCCCCCAAGTCTTAAGAGGAGAACATAGTGATAACTTAAGACTTGCTTCAATATAAGTGTTGCAACCTTGAAGAAATCCGAGTTATTCATCTCAATCATTAGTCACAAACTGAATATTCCACATATGTAGCCCCCAAGTGCCGGGTTGTCATGCTTGCAGCAACCTGGGACTTGTAATTGCCTTATGCTCATAAAAACTTCAACCAGCGTAGCCCCCAAGAGCCGGGTCATTATGCAATAATGAACAGAGACTTTGTAAATATAATCATGTAAACTTGACCAGCAAAGCGTAGCCCCCAAGGGCCGGGTCAGTAAGATATTACCGAGCTGGGACTTTGTATATGATTCATTGATAATAACAGCATATGATGTAATCTCCACCATGGGGCTTGAACCCACGTCCACAAGGTTAAGAGCTTTGTACTCTACCAACTGAGTAGTGTATCTTTCAATATAATGGTTTAAGGCTTGTGTACCTTGAATTTTCGATAGGAGCAATTGGTAGCCCCCAAGGGCCGGCTCATCTACAATGTGATGAGTTGGGTCTTCAATAAGTTGAGCAAAAAATGACTTTGCATTAGCCCCCAAGTGCCATGGTGCATGCTGGCAGCTACATGGGACTTGCCTATTTAATGTAATCTCAATTTGAATAATGTAGCCCTCAGTGCCGGGTCGTAAGCCTGCAGCGACTCGGGACTATTCCTTCCATTGTAGAAAAAACCATATCCATTGATAAAATAATAGCCATTGCGCCAAGGCGACTTTGAATACCTTATCTGTTGACAAGTAAATCTGGAGTTTAAATACCCGGCGGCTCTTGACCGATAGCGATTTAATACGCCTCTCTTGTAAGCCAGACTTTTTATAACCCGGCGGCTTACAGCCTTTGAGAAAATCTAGAATGGATAATCATTTTGAAGCATCAATTTTAATGATGAGCTTGGACTTTAAGCATTTATATAAGTCATAGTTCTGCAAATCCTGCACAGAGCTTAAACAACATATGCCCTGGCGACTTAACGTCAAAAGCCAGGGCCGGTTTAAACATAATCATGTATAAACAATATCATACCTGTGATATTGAATCATACTGCCGGCTTATGATACCTGTGCAGTAAGGGTGATAACCCAATCTTTAGAAGCAAAAACTTCCAAATATTTATGATTGTCACATGCTGGCGACTTATCGTCCAAAGTCGAGCCGGGTTAAATAGAAGTTACTCATATATGCTTCAGATATGAACAAAAAGTCTCAAAACCCAAAAGACTGCGTTCAAAAAACTTAATCCAGACAAAAAGAAAATCAAGGCTTCTGATTCGAATGCGATCAGTAAACCGTTCCAAAGGGGTTAAGCTAGGATTCGAATACGATCATGTAGCCCCCAGTGGCTTTGGCGTTGCCGATCAAGAGGGTACCGACAGCTATGTTCTCTTTTGTTCGAATATGACCTATGTTTGAACAGGAAGCCCCCAAATGACCTTAAGAGTTGTTTAACGATGCCGATTTGAATATGATCCACGTCGGACCCAAAAGGGGTTGAGCTATGATTCGAATACGATCAAGAAGCCCCCTAGTGAGTTTGGCAGTGTGCCGATCAAAAGGGTACCGACAGCTATGTTCTCTTTGGTTTGAATACGACCTATGTTTGAACAGGAAGCCCCCAAGTGACCATATAAGTTTTGGCATTGCGCCGATCAAGAGGGTATTGACAGCTATACTCGATGAGCAGGAAGCCCCCAAGTGACCATAATAAGATAAGCCGTAAAGCGGGATACCCATGTTTGAACCGTGCATCATGGCAGCAAGCCCTTTTTGGCACCCTTTAATCTTTCTGAGAACTCGAACTTGTGAGAGATTAATTCTTTTTAAACCGGATTTGAAAGTTTAAAACTTTGTGAGAGATAAATTTACCTTGAGCCAGATTTTGAACCGGATTTGAGAGCTTCAAAGCTTTGTGGTAAATAAATTTTCCTTGAACCGGTTTTTTAAAACGGATATTAAGAGCTTCAATGCTTTGTGGGAGAGAGATTGTCATTTGAGCCGGAAATCTTCTGACGGCCCTTAAATTTTCATCGATCTAGCAGTAATCCCCGGGGTCGGGTTATTTTTTCCTTCAATGACCCGGACTTCTTGAATTCATTGAAACCGGCTAACTTTGCCGAGTCATACCATTGTAGCCCCCGAGTCTCGGGACGACTCGAGGAGTTGGCTCGAGATTCTCCATATTTTACCATAGCATAAGGTGTATATCATTGGCGTTGATAGCACGATGTGAATTCACAGAAGGTTGTGGTAACTGCAATGGGTTTATAAATGATCTCGTATGAGCCGTGTCAGCAACTCGGCCAATGGTTCCTTCCAACTGGTTGTTTGAAGTTTAACCAAACTGTAGTGGCGGCGACTTGTGCGCCTGCCCATTGAGCCATCTAGTGCAGACGGCGGCTGATAATACATGATAATTCGCCTCCAATTTGTTGGAAGAAAACCGGGCTTCCCAAGCAGTGACTCGCTCATATTCAATGAACAGCTCATGCAGACAGGTGCGGCCCGGTGTGTTGATATAGACCAACCCACGAGAGACGAATGGTAAAGACGACCGTTGCATCAGAGGCGGCACAGACAGATGAGCCGGCCGTGGCATTGTAAGCCGGTGCGGATGGGCGAGTTAACCACATCGTTTTGTTGTAGTGAACAATTGTCCTGTCACGACCGGTTTTCCAATAAAAATATTTATTGAGAGACCGATCCCTTTTACGGACCAGTAGAGAAGAATTCCTTCTTACTGGTAGACAAAATCTTGATCACAGAAGAAAAATACCAGGAGTACTGAATATAATACAAAGTTGAGCGGAGACTGCTCAACAATTTATTACAAACACGCCAATAATACATAAAGGCGGATAGGGTGGCAAATCTACTGACTCACGATAAAAGCGGTGGTGGATATATCACAGCGAAGTGGGTGATATGACTCCTGAAAACTAACAGCTCTTCGAGCGTCGGAGTGAGGCTCGAGGAGACTTATTGCGGGTGGCGGAAGCGTATATGATACAAGTGACCAATATCCAGGATCGCACGGGACTGACTGGGATTCCTCTAGGCGTCGGACTCACTATCAAACTCTTCATCCATGAGATCGCCTTCGTCAACATCTGGCCAAATCAACAAGCCAGGTGAGTACTATGAAAGTACTCGCAAGACAGTTCGGACATAAGATATAACAAATGTAAACATGATGCATGTGAACAGATTATCAAGTGCACTCAGACGAAGGGACAATAATGCGTGGGAAAATAAAAGAGAAGTCGGGCGGTAGTCCTCCCGAAATCCCAAAATAAATGCTGAGGGCCAAACGAGTGTCTGAATGACTCCTCGAGAGGAAAATACAAGAATAACAATGCCGCAGTCGGGCGTCAAGGCGGCACCACAAAAAGGGCTTATAATAGAATATAAAAGGCAGTGCGCGCCATAGTCGGACGTCTGAGCGACATCACATAAAGGGCTTATATTGAAAGAATAAACAACAGTGCATGCCACAGTCAGACGTTTGAGCGAAATCACATGAAGGGCTTATATCAAAAGTAAATAACAAGAGTGCCACAGTCGGACGTCTGAAGCGACATCACATAAAGGGCTTATATCAAAAGTAAATAACAAGAGTGCCACAGTCGGACGTCTGAAGCGACATCACATAAAGGGCTTATATCTTAACTCAATAATTCAGTAACCCAAGAATATAAATCATTACAAGTACAAGGTAAATAAAAGGTTAGTCCATCCACAGGAATAACAATTAAACTGGGTTTACCACTCAAGCTTGTTCACCGGGGATTTACCACGAGGATTGACATAGATATGGGTATACTGGCCATGCTCCTTGACCATAGATACGATGAGTCGGAAGGATTTGACTCCGCAGAGTTTGTACTTTAACCACAGCCAACGGATTTCAGTAGTCACGGGGACTAGTTCCGTTTACGGTGTTTTGGAAGAAACACATCTAACCAGTACACACCCATTCAACATTCCGAAGCCAGGAATCACCCTCGGCAACGTTCAAGAAAAACCTTGAGATGGGGAGGCTACAACCTCGCGTAGCATGGGATCAAATTTATATACGCGCGCTCTAAGGGGTGCCCCCCTCTCGGTCCCAACCGGAAACACCCATGCCCCCTGACCAGATGACTGGCTTTAATCCAGGGCCATGGAACCCTCATCCCGGCCCCTCTATTTGGTGTGTACACGGAAATAGGTTACCAACTTACTAAACCGTATTCTTGGCAGAAAACATGTGGCGGCACGGAAAGGGGAAGAACGATAACATGGCTCAGTCCACGTTAACATCGGAGTTTATCGGACATCGTAAGGCTGGACCACCTTACTGCCTTTCATGTCACCACATGACTAGGCCATCTCTCATCAGAGATCACAGTAACTTTGGGCACACGGATAGTTGCCTTACACGCAACGAGATACTCACCGTTCAAGCAAACATTCAAAACACCCGTCATATCAAAGGTTCAAACATGCTTGCCTGGTTCGGAGGAGTCGGAGTCTAGCTCGGCGAAGTTCGCGGCTCCGTCACCTCTTCCGGAACCTACGGTATAGCGAAAACGTATACTAACGTGAAAATCAACGCGTGCATAAAAGTTGTCCCAAAAAATTTCCAAATCAATACTATAAAAAACTAGACAAAAATATAAGACTGTCAGAAAAAGAATCACTCAAAAATCATCTTTTATTAAAAAGTTATAAGGGTTTTTGTCCAGGGACTAATCTGTGATGAAACAGAAAAGAACCAGGGACTTAACTGAGAAAACAGAAAACGGTTCGAAGGGAAACGCGCCAGCCACAGAGAAAACGTACTTGCCCGAAGGCGCCAACAGAAAACGCTTCGGGGAGAGAAAGAAGAGAGGCTGACGTGGGGGTCCCACATGTCAGGTTTGAAAACCTCGCCGGCGCCCGAAGACTGCGGTGGTCGCCGGCGTTGAACCACAGCGAGACAGGGAGATCGGAGTGTACCAAGAGGTTCAGCGTGTTCTTCCGCGTCGGTGGGTGGTGGACTTGGTCGTCGGAGAGCACCACGTCGACGGCGACACTTTCTCCGGCGGACGGCGGCTCGGGCGATGGTGGAGAACTCCGGTGGGTGCTGCAAACTCCGAATTGAAGTGCGGGCCAGGAGAGTGGATGCATAAGAGAGCTACTGGCAAGAGTTGGGGGTTAGAGGTGCACGCACGGGAGCGAATCGAGCTGGATCCCGTGGCGGGTCGCGGCGGCCGGAGTTGGGGAAGAAAGCTCTCCCGTGGCTCTACCAGTGGCTAGGCGTGGTCTAGGTGGAGTGCAGAGGTGGTGTCGGTTCGAGTTGGAGCTCGGGGCCTCTATTTATAGGTGGTTCGAGGGGGTGGCCGTGAACGGGATCGCTCCGGCGAGCAATTACAGTGAGGCAATGGCTTGGCAGGGAGCTTAGGTGGCCAGGCAGCATCAGTGAGGTGTACTGGTGCCGTTCCCCCGCTAATCTTGGTCGGGCTTGGCGTAATGGCGCCGGTCCTCGACGGGGTGGTCGTACGGGCACGGCGGCGGCAGAGAGCGCGCTCCGCGCCTAGCGGTTCACGACGAGGGTGGCAACGCGCACTGGGGAGTGGGTGGCCACGCGGCGGCCTCCGGTGGCTTGGGCGGCGCTGGGTGGCGCCGTCCACGCTGCGCTCCTCTCTGGCGGCCGCAAAGCCGCCGCAGCCGTCGGTCATGGGGCGGCGCACCTCCTCCTGCTCATCACCGACGCCCGCAACCTTCCAGGCGCTCGTGCGGTGCAGAGGACAAGGGGGAGGGGACGGGGAGCAAGACGCCACAGCGACACTGGCGAGATGGACAACGAACACTGAAGAAAACGACAGTGCACTGAAACTGTTCTCTGAACTTAACTGAACATGACAGCAACAGTGTCCAGTAGGTGTTCGACGAAATGATTTGTCAAGAAGAAAAAAATTTCCTGGAGCTGGGACTTGGTGAGGTGACCTCTCAATGCACCCAGAGGCTGCCTGATTTTCTCAGATTTTTAGGAGAAGAATTTGAATGAATTTCATCAAATTTGGCAAATCTGGTCCAAACTTGCAGCAAGTATAGTTTGAAAATTTTGAACTGAAGACCAGTGGATCTTCATGGATCTTGGTTGAGGGTTCAAAGGACTAGCTAGGGGAATTGGTTTGGAGGCAAAACTCAAAGCAGAAAGGGTAGCTCCTTTGAAAACCTCCAAGGATCAAGATAGAAGGCAGAAATTGTTTTTGATAAGAAATAAATGGGAAAAAATATATGGAGAGGTTCAACTTGCTGTATTTGAGGTACATCATGATCCAAAGGTGGGGAAAGGTTTATGGGAGTGGATTTCCGCTTGGGTCATGGCAAGAGGAATTTTTGAAAAGGGGAGAAGATCACTCAAAATGCCCAAGGGCTATTTAAAGGATTTTCAAAAGAAAAATTACCAAGTGAAAAGGCATTTGGTTTGAGTCAAAATAAAAAGGCAAACCTCCAAGACCAAAATCAAGTCTTGGGTGAATCCAAATAAAACACTTGCCATAAAAGAAAGTTTTTGGGAGGGTGGGTTCTTTAAAAGAAAAAAATTTAAATACCCTCCTCAAATAAAAATAAAAGTTTGAAAAATCCAATTAAAATTTTTGGGTGTCACATGTCCTGCATCAACAATATTGCAGACCAAGACAAAGATAAACTGCTCTTTGATAAAAAATAATATGTACCAATAAAATATATTTTAGATGGATATCACCTGATGTGCCAGGCCGGAAATAATCCGCCATGAAATTGATGATTGCTAGGTGAAGTTGAAGTCGCTCACGGGTGAACCGGCCGCGGCGTGGTAAACCGGTGTGGACGGGTGAGTCGGCCGCGACGTTTGTAAGCCGGCGCGGACAGCGAGTCGGCCACGGCGTTGTAAGCCGGCGCGGACACGTGAACCGGCCGCGAGGGTGGACGGGCGAGTCGTCCGTGGCGTTGTAAGGCGGCGCGGACGGACGAGTCAATCACAGGGACGGTTCCGGTGAGTTGAAGTAGTCCGGGCCGCAAGGGTGGCGGCTCGCGCGTCCATTTACCGGGTAATGAGGCACGGACGAACGCCGGGCGCAATGTTGTAAGTACGTGCTCCGTACCCATGGTATAAACCATAATTGTCCTGCGTACAAAACATACAACAGGGAGGAGTAGTTGTTTGTCGAAGGAAATCAACATGTACTTAACAAAATATATAGGATAAATATCACCTGATTTTAGGCGACGGATGATTACTATACGCCGTCCGTAGATAACCAAGAATTTTTGTGTTGATCCTTTCAAGGCCTTGCCAATGTTTGTCGTAGTTTGTATAATTTTCACTTTTCGCTCATAATTGTCTTGATGTGACGTATGATGGCCACAGTCATCTGATTTCTTCTTTTGGCTTGGTCTTCACGTGGAGCATGTTGCTTGGTCTTGCGTTGGTAGCTTCGACCAACCCTTGACAATATGTGGTCGTCAGCGATATTGGCATTTTCCTTCTTTCCTTGTTACTGTTTGGATGTGACATCCGAAAAAGGACGTGCGTCCGGTCTGGTCACCTGCGGGCTGACTCCTTTTCCCCTTTCCTTTCTTTGAACCAGACTCCGACTAGCTTTCTTGTGCGTACTGCTACTCGGATTGGAGTTGACGCCTGGGGCTTTGTCCCAACCTTTTGTTTTGATGGTATAGACTTTCAGCTGGTTTTCTCTGTCGCCGCTGTTTTGACCTGACCGATCCCCTCTGCCTCTTGGATTCTTCATCCGTGTGTGTGCTAGGCAGTTGCCTTTTCCTTCATAATTACACTGGTGGTTCTTAGTACTACGTGAATCATAGTAGTGCTTGTTAGCTAAAGCCACTTTTACTGATTTGTCCACGTGATAGGGTAGTATTAGTACTAGTTGGAGCTGACCACGTCTTTGGTTTCCATCCAATTTAGTACCAGCGGTGGTTTCCTTATTGGAACTTGTCCTCCTTGGTCTTAGCGCCTTTCATGTCCAACCAATACTAGGTGCCGCAGAAATCGGCTGGCTTTGCCTTCCCTAGGATTTGATGTCTGTGAGCTTCGGCGGATCATCCGACGGCGGCGGCAGACGCAAATATCTCAACCTTAATTCTTCTTAAACTCAAATCTCATAGATTATAAATCTGAACTGATGAACTTGAAGCCGATGCAGATCTTTTCAAACCAACTTTTCTTTATTTGAACAATCACGAGCTTCTCGAAACCCTGGGAAAGATCCCTTCAAGAACTCAACACCACCATGCGCAGGCCCCACGGTGGGCGCCAACTGTCGTGGAATTGTCACGGCAGATGTCCTTGGTGTGAGGACTTAGTCGCGAGGCCAACGCATCTATGTGGTAGCTTGAGAAGACAGGGATTTAGACAGCTTCGGGCCCCGGGAATCATCATCCGGTAATAACCCTACATGTTGTTTGAGGCTAGGTCTCATTATGATCATGAGTGAGTCGCCGGGTTGGCCGGCTCTTTGTGTCTAGCCCTAAAGATTGTTTCTTCTTGCTTGTTCCCCTTGGGGAGCCCTGCCCCTCCTTATATAAGTTAGAGGGGCGGGTTACATGTGGAGTCCTAATAGGACTAGTACTAGTCTATCTTTTCTTACAAGTTGAATACAAGTCCGGGTCTTGCTTCCTCGTAAAGGAATCATTCGTCATCCCTTTCTTATTAAGCCGGCCCATCATAAATGTGAGCCGGCCTTCTGGGCCTTGGGCCTTGTCTTCTATCTGACCCGCCATCGGGGCCATCCATGAGTCGTCAGGCTCGTGAGTCGTTAGTCCTCCGGTGGGTCATCGGTGAAGCGCCAAGTCCGGCCGGGTCATACCGCGGGGTATATCCCCGACAATACCTGTTATATTTGTTGATACTGTCGGCTTACCACGCCATATGCAGCAAGGTAACAGCCCAAAGACTTAGAGCGCAGCGCCCTAAGTGCACAATTAAAACATACTGGCGACTTATCGCCCAAAGCCAGGCCGGGTTATCAAAACTCTGGATATACTCAAATATGAGTCATAAGGATCAAGGCTACATGGCCTGAATCATTTTAAACCATATGTCAATATGGTACAAAAGATGAACCCAAAAAATGTTCAAATAAAATAACAAACCAGGAAAAACAAGGCTTTCATAGGCTGCCAAACCTCAATATCAAGTGCTATTCAAGGGCCGCACAGCCACTGAGCTAATCCTTTCTGCAAACCTGTAAGCCCGGCATCACACGACCAATCGACGTTTTAACTTTGACAAGTTCAGTGTCTTTATAAGATTGACTGTCAAGAGTACGGCGAGTCATTCCAGGATTACCTGGTCGGAGTGGCAGGCATACAAAGGCAGGATAACCCGGATTTTTGGTGAATACACCTGGCGTCCAATCCAATTAAAAGGGTAAATAAAGCTCTGTTCATTAAATAGGAAGCCCCCAAGTAATTTGTCAATCAAGGCGTATAAGCCGGATCAGTAGGGTAGTCATAGCTATGCTCAATGAGCAGGAAGCCCCCAAGTAATTTGCAATCAAGGTGTACAAGCCAGATCAAGAGGGTAGTCACAGCTATGCTCAATGAGCAGGAAGCCCCCAAGTGATCTTATGAACTGACAATAAAGACTCAGATACTCAGAAATGAAACAACAGAGGCCCTGAATTATCAGGGATGCCGGCTTTATTATACTTGATCATAATATATACATGGATGAAAATATGTACAACACAAGAGCCAGTGGCTTAAGTGTAATAATGCTGAAGATGGGCAATGTTCCAAGGCCGGCGGGTCTCCTCCTCAGACTTGTGTGAGTCCTTGTGATCTCGAATATCAATGAGGTAGTATGACCCGTTCTTCAGTTTTTTGCTGACCACAAAGGGCCCTTCCGGAGGTGGGGATAATTTGTGCATATCTGTTTGATCTTGGATGAGCCGAAGCACCAAGTCACCTTCTTGAAAGGTGTAGGTTTTAACCCGACGGCTATGATAACGATGCAGATCTTGCTGGTAAATCACCGAACGAGCCGCTGCAAGGTCATGCTCCTCATCCATAAGTTCAAGAGCATCCTGACGTGCTTTTTCATTATCAGCTTCAACATAAGCCGCCACACGGGGCGAGTCGTGACGGATGTCACTAGGGAGAACCGCCTCTGCTCCGTAAAGCATGAAGAAAGGCGTATAACCCGTGGATCTGTTGGGGGTAGTATTGATACTCCAAAGCACTGTGGGTAACTTCTCAACCCAACAACCCGGCGTCCTCTGCAAAGGGACCATAAGTCATGGTTTTATGCCTCTCAAGATTTCTTGATTGGCTCTTTCAGCTTGACCATTGGACTGGGGGTGAGCCACTGATGAAACATCAAGACAAATATGCTCTCGTTGACAGAACTCATTCATAGCACCCTTAGACAGATTAGTGCCATTATCAGTTATGATGCTGTGAGGGTAGCCAAAATGGCAAATCACCTTTTTGATGAATTGAACCGTTGTTGCCGTGTCACACTTGCTGACCGGCTCTGCCTCAACCCACTTTGTGAACTTGTCAACCGCCACCAAGAGGTGAGTCTTTTTGTCCTTGGATCTTTTAAAAGGTCCAACCATATCCAGCCCCGAGACTGCAAATGGCCAAGTAATTGAAATCATCCGCAATTCTTGAGCCGGCACATGAGCTCGTCTTGAAAATTTCTGACAACCATCACACTTGCTAACCAAATCCTCTGCATCAGCATGAGCCGTCAGCCAATAAAACCCATGACGAAAAGCCTTAGCCACGAGAGACTTAGAGCTGATATGATGGCCACAATATCCTTCATGAATCTCTCGTAGAATCTCATGGCCCTCCTCAGGAGAAACACAACGCTGAAACGCCCCTGTGACACTGCATCGGTGCAACTCTCCGTTGACAATAGTCATTGACTTAGACCGCCGGGTTATCAGTCTGGCTAAAGTTTCATCTTTAGGTAACTCACCCCGGGTCATATAAGCCAAATATGGAACTGTCCAATCAAGAATAGCATGAATAGCCACCACCAACTGTGCCTCGGGGTCAGGAACAACAAGATCTTCCTCCGTAGGCAATTTAACTGAAGGGTTATGAAAAATATCAAGGAAATCATTAGGTGGTACCGGCTTAAGCTGGGACCCTAGCCGGCTTAAAGCATCAACCGCCTCATTTTTCCTGCGATCAACATGTTCCACTTGATAGCCCTTGAAATGACCAGCGATAGCATCAACCTCTTGGCGATAAGCCACCATGAGTGGATCCTTGGAATCCCAAGTTCCTGAAACTTGCTGAGCCACCAAATTTGAGTCACCAAAACACCTCACCCGGCATAGATTCATCTCTTTACCATCCGAAGACCATGGAGCAAGGCCTCATACTCAGTTGCATTGTTAGTACAAGGGAACATCAACCTTAAGACATAACAAAATTTATCACCTCGTGGGGAAGTCAAAATAACTCCAGCCCCTGAGCCTTCTAACTGCCTGGATCCATCAAAATGAATAGTCCAATACGTGTTATCCGGTTTCTCCTCAGGCATCTGCAGCTATGTCCAGTCATTGATGAAATCCACAAGTGCTTGAGACTTGATAGTTGTCCGAGGCATGTATTTCAAACCATGGGGTCCAAGCTCAATGGCCCACTTGGCTACCCGGCCTGTGGCTTCTCTGTTTGAATAATATACCCTAAGGGAGCAGAACTGACCACAGTGATAGGATGACCAAGGAAATACTGCTTTAACTTATGACTAGCCATGAACACTCCATAAACCAGCTTCTGCCAATGTGGGTATCTCTGCTTAGATTCAATGAGTACCTCACTGACATAGTAAACCGGTCGCTGAACCGGATATTCCTCGCCTGATTCTTTTCTTTCCACAAAACAACCGCTACACTGACAGATCTAGTATTAGCAGCCACATATAACAACAAGGGCTCCTTATCAATAGGAGCTGCAAGGATTGGCGGCTCAGCCAACTGCTTTTTCAACGCCTCAAACGCCTGGTTGGCAGCATCACTCCAGACAAAGTGATCTGTTTTCTTCATCATCTGATACAGAGGGATAGCCTTTTCACCCAAACGGCTTATAAACCGGCTTAAAGCCGCCATACGACCCGCCAGACGCTGGACGTCATTAATACACGCCGGCTTAGCCAAAGAAGTGATAGCCTTAATTTTCTCCGAGTTAACTTCAATGCCTCTTTCAGAAACCAAAAACCCAAGAGCTTGCCTGCTCGCACACCAAAAACACACTTGGCCGGGTTAAGCATCATCTTGTAGACCCGAAGATTGTCAAAGGTCTCTTTCAAATCATCTATCAAGGTCTCCTTCTTCCTGGATTTCACAACAATATCATCCACATAAGCATAAACATTGCGTCCAATCTGGTCATGAAGGCAATTCTGAACACATCGCTGATAAGTCGCCTGGGCACACTTGAGCCCAAAAGGCATAGACACATAACAGAAGGCTCCAAAGGGAGTGATGAAATTTGTCTTCTCCTGGTCCTTAACCGCCATCTTGATATGATGATAACCATAATAAGCATCCAGAAAACTCAAATGCTCACAACCCGCCGTAGCATTGATGATCTGACCAATACGAGGGAGAGCAAAAGGGCCAGCCGGACAGGCCTTGTTAAGGTCTGTGTAATCCACACACATACGCCAAGTGCCATTCTTCTTAAGTACCAGCACCGGGTTAGCCAACCACTCAGGATGAAAACTTCAATGATGAACCCAGCCGCCAAGAGCCGGGCCACTTCTTCACCAATGGCCTTACGCCTCTCTTCATTAAAACGACGAAGGAATTGCTTGACCGGCTTAAACTTTGTGCTCAGCGATTTCCCTCGGTACACCTGGCATGTCTAAAGGTTTCCATGCAAAGATGTCCCGGTTCTCACGGATGAACTCGATGAGCGCGCTTTCCTATTTCGGATCCATATTAGCACTGATATTGAACTGCTTGGATGAATCGCCAGGAACAAAGTCAACCAGCTTAGTGTCATCTGCCGACTTAAACTTCAACAAGGGGCCATGCTCTGTGGTTGGCTTTTTCGAAGGTGTCATATCTGTCAGGTCAACATTATCTTTGTAGAACTTCAACTCCTCTGTTGCACAAACAGACTCAGCATAAGTAGCATCGCCCTCTTCACACTCCAAAGCTATCTTCCTGTTGCTGTGTACTGTGATAGTACCCTTGCGACCCGGCATCTTAAGCTGCAGATAAACATAACAAGGCCGCGCCATAAATTAAGCATAAGCCGGCCCTCCAAACAGGGCGTGATAAGGGCTCTTGATCTTGACTACTTCAAAATTCAATGTCTCGGCTCTGTAATCATGATCATCGCCAAAGGACACTTCCAAAGCTATCTTACCCACCGGGTACGCCGACTTACCAGGCACCATCCCATGAAAAACAGTAGAAAACGACTTAAGATCTTTGCCAGTCAAATTCATACGGCGAAAAGTATCATAGTAAAGGATATTGATGATGCTACCTCCATCCATAAGCACCTTGGTAAACTTGTGTCCTCCAACTTGAGGAGCAACCACCAAAGCCAATTGACCCGGATTGTCAACCCGGGGTGGGTGATCCTCACGGCTCCATACAATAGGATGTTCAGACCATCGCAAGTATCGAGGGACTGCCGGCTCAACCGCGTTCACCGCCCACTTATGAATCTTCTGGTCTCGTTTGCATAAGCTCGTGATAAACACATGATATTGACCACTATTCAGCTACTTCGAATACTTTGATAACCGGTTTGATGTTGATTCCCTTGACTAGGTTGATGATTAAAACCACCATGATTGCCTTGGCCCTGAAAACCGGAGCTTGAGCCGCCACCTCCAAAGCCAGGTCCGTGAGAGCCGGATCCTGACCCACCATGCGGGCCATGATTGTTCTGGAAAAAATGGAATTTCTATACTCCCTCATGATGAAGCAATCTTTCCACAGATGACTGGTCGGCTTCTCTTGCGTACCGTGCTTTGGGCAAGGCTGATTCATAATCGCCTCAAGGTTGAACTTTGGCCCTCCAAACCGGGGCATTGACGCTTTCCCCTTACAACGTTGATTATTACCCTACGTGTTGGTATTTGGCCACAAAGTCTGAACCGCCATCCATCTGCTTGCGCTTACCATCGTGACCTTGACCCGCAGTATTATGTTGATGTCCCTTTGCATTACCACTCTTCTTCCCCTTGCCAGTCTTCTCCTCATCAGACTCAGGGTCCTTAGTACTATCAGAGTCGGCATATTTGACAAGAGCCGCCATGAGCTCTCCCATATCATTGCAGTGGCGCTTAAGCTGCCCCAGCTTCTGCTTAAGGGGAAGGAACCGGCAATTCTTTTCCAACATCACGACGGCTGAACCGGCGTTGATACTGTCTGATGAGTGGATGACGGCCGAGATCCAGCGCACCCAATTGGTTGTTGATTCGCCCTCACCCTGGACACAAGATTCTAAATCAAGAATTGACATAGGTTGCTTGCACGTGTCTTTGAAATTTTGGATAAAGCGCGTCTTCAACTCAGCCCATGACTTGATGGAGTTAGGGGGCAATCCTTTCAGCCAAGTGCGTGTCGGCCCATCCAACATCATGGTGAAGTATTTAGCACACGCAGCATCACTGACGTCCAACATCTCCATGGCCATCTCATAGCTCTCAATCCAGGCCTCTGGGGGCTGATCCGCCGTGTAATTAGGCACCTTGCGGGGGTCCTTAAAATCCTTGGGCAAGCGCTCATTACGTAAAGCCGGCACTAAGCACGGCACACCAAGGGTTCTAGAGGTTACTCCTGCCTCCACAGACACCGATGGGTAAACCGGAGATTGTTGTTGAGCCGCCAACTGAGTCGCCAGCTCAGCCTCCCGACGTGCCCTGATCCACCAAATCCTGAGCATGGTTATCAGCACGCGACGGGTTATGCCTACGAGGTTGGTTATGGTGCCGCTCACTGCTTGAAACCACTGGCGACTCAATATGCCTGTTGTACCTTCGGATTTGATGTGGGGTTGAATGAATCCGATCACGGCTGTATGAGTAAGCCGCCTACTGTGCCACCGCTGTCTGAAGAAGCTCTCCGGCCCTCCGTATCTCCATCGCGGCTAGTGACTCGCCTTCAATGGCGAGAGCCGCCAATCGTGTAGCCGCGGCAATCATATTATCCAGAGGGTTAGAATAATGACCGGGCGATGTTGGTACTTGATGAGGCAGGGTCAAGTTCAAATGAGGCGGGTCTACAGCACGTGGCTGAACTGGTGCTCCGGTCGCGGTCACCTCAACAACCCAACAACCCGGTTTACCACGGGCGAGTCACTGGTTCCTGCCCCAGGTGTGTTGAAAAGGTTCCTAGCCTCAAACTCTGTGGGTAGACGGATCTGGTGCCTCCTCCTCATAACAACATTCGAAGCGTTCAGATCCAAGGTGAGCCGGAATGACTCTGCCTAGATCCGTTGTGACTGTGCGTCCAAGGCAGCTCGCTCTGTCGCCGTCCTAGCATTCTCAGCAACAAGTTCTTCCTTGGCTTGAGCTATCTCATCTCGCAGCTTTGCGACATCCACTTTATGCTGTGCTTGAGTCTCCGGGGTTACCTCTGCCCCCATTAAAGTAGCCAAAGCATCCAAAAGCTCGGTCAGAACCTGATCCGGTGGGCGCAAACCGCTTGCTCCGGCTGTCACTGCAGCCGTTGAACTGGAAGTCATGGCCGCAGTAGTTGTCGAATTGAGCACTGGTTGTGTGCTAGCCATGAAGATCGCAACCCGGGTCGGCGGCTCATATGGGTCCGGAATACTGTCGCCATCGGAACAACCCCCAAGCTCACCATCTTGCAATTGATATATGGAATCGGTCTCGCCGGCTGAGGACTCATCACCAGAGTAGATGGCCGTCTCTCCACCAGACACAGATCCTTTCTCAAGATCCACTCCTTGATTAAAACCCACAAAAGCGTGCTTCACGGCGGGTTGAACCTTGGCGGGTCATGCACACTGAGCCGTCGCGACGATGTCGGTGCAGGTGTCCGCCTCATGCTCCGACTCACCGATCTTGCCGATGAAGACGTGGATTCCGCCGAAGGGGACCCGGTATCCATACTCGATTGAGCCGGCCTCGGGGCCCCAGCCAGCGTCGTCGATGTAGAGCTTGCCGCGCCGACTCTTGGTCGTCCGGCCCATGGCATATCCCTTGATCCCTGTGAAGTTGCCCTTCAAGAACTCAAAACCACCGTGCGCTGGCCCCAAGGTGGGCGCCAACTATCGTGTACTTAACATGGCAGATGCCCTAACAAAAGGACTTAGCTATGGAGCCATCCCAGCTAGGTTAGCTTGAAAGGGGTTAAACAGGACAAAGGACACAGAGAGTTTACCCAGGTTCAACCCCTCTCAACGAGGTAAAAGCCTACTCCTTCTTTAGGTTGTATTGCTTGGGTTTCGATTACCAGGGAGCGAATACGCTGGACCTAGTTCTCGATGAGTTGGTTCTTGAGTTAACCCACCGCCGGGTCATCCCTTTATATACAGGTTGATGCCCGGCGGCTTACAGAGTCCCGGTCGGCTCATATAAAACATGTCTGGCTTGGTATCTAACTAAACTTGCCTTACAATACAAGTTAAACATATGGTGGCTCACACCTATGGGCCTCAAGTCGTCCCCGGGTCTTGGGCCTTCACTAAGCTCGCTCCATGAACCACCATCTTCATATATTCTTGGGCCTCTTCATCTTAAACTTCCAGTGGCATGATGTAACGCCCCGGATCCGATGCGCCAGGTGTCTTCCAGTTATTCGCCGTCGTTGCCATGTCATTTGCTGGCGTGTTGCATCTTGCCATGTCATCATCTGCATTGCATCATCATGTTTTTCAAAACTTGCATCCGGTCCTTTTCCCCGTTGTCCGTTTCGCGATGCGACACTCCCACACGCGTCTGTCGCCCCTCTCAGACCTTGTTTCGTGAGTGGGAGAAAAACGTTCTCGGAATGGGCCGAGATTTGCCAAGTGGCCTTGGTATAGCACCGACAGACCGCCCGTCAAATTTCGTTCCATTTGGAGGTCGTTTGATGCCCCAACGGTTGACCGCGTAGACCGAAAGCCCCTTTTGTCTTGCAACCCAACACCCCTCCAAATCAGCCCGCTAACCCAGCAAACTCCCCTCCATGCTCTTGGTCGTTCGATCACGATCATGTGGCCGAAAACCGCACCTCATTTGGACTCTCCTAACTCCCTCTATCTATAAATAGGCCCTCCCCTTCCATTTTCGCGGATGAAACCCTAACCTTCTTCCCTCCGCGCCGCCGGACACCTCTCCCCACCGTCCGGACATGTCCGCCCATCTCCCCGCCACCGCTCCTGACCAACCCGCAGCCGCCACGTTGCCCGGGCCGCGCCCCACTTCGCCGCCGACCGTGGCCCCCCGGCCCGCTCCGCCGCGACCGCACCCGGCTCCCGCCGCCTCATCCCCGCCGCCCGGAGTCGCCTGATCCCGCCGGATCTTCACCGTGACGGCGCCCCATCACCGGAGCGCGCCTCCTCCCGCGCCCGACGCCCCGCGTCGCCCTCCCCCGCCACGTCACCGGTGCCGCCCCGCCGCCTTCGTCGGCCCCGCGCCGGAGCCGCCGTCCGCGCCTTGCCGCCGACCTCCTTCGGCGACCTCGCCGCCGGTGACGTTCGTCCCGTGTTGAGGATATAACCATTAGAGTCACCTGCCCAGGAGGGGCCGGGTTACGTCATAATGATCATCACGTGAAGCCCAATACCAAGCTTGAGGATGGCGGATCAATAATGGGCTTAAGACCCGGAGGCGGCTTAAGGCCCGTAGTGATAACCCGCCGTTATGGCAAGACTTGTAATGTAAGGCAAGAGTAGTTAAGAGTCCGAGCCGGATACTGTTATAAGCCGGCCGGGACTCTGAGAGCCGCGGGGCGTCAACCTCTCTATATAAAGGGACGACCCGGCGGCGGTTCAGGACGAGAGACAACAGATCGAGAGCCGGGCATAGCGATTAAGCTCCCTGGTCATCGAAACCCTAAGTAATACCACCTCAACTGGACGTAGGCTTTTACCTTCACCGTAAGGGGCCGAACCAGTATAACCCTCGTGTTCCTTGTCCCGTTTAACCCCTTTAAGCTTCCTAGCGGCGATGGCTCCACGACTAAGTCCTTGCACGAGGACATCTGCCGTGACAATTCCACGACACCCGTCCCAGATCCGGCCGGGAGGAATGAGATCCACCCAGTCCCAAACCAAACAGGCGCCCCACGCCCGGATCTCCTCGTCCCGCTTCGTCCCGTCCAGATTTTGGAGTGGTAAATTTCTGCCGTCCCGAGATAGTTACTTTCTGGTGCCCTGTTCATCATGTCATAACTTCGTGCTCGGTGCTCCGATTCATGCATATAATATATCGAAATGTTCATCATGACATGCTCTTCATTTTGTTCCATTGTGCCATTCTTGTTTGAGTTCATCTTGATGCCCTAATCATCGTTGCAAGAGTGCTATATGCTGTTAACTGATGTCTGTTTACAGAACTTGATGAATTGTCTTTTTCATTGCATTTTGTGTGTGCATCCTATGAGCCTGAGCCCTACATGTGTTTTGATCTACATCATGCCATATTTACAGTGGTGCTTGTCTTGTATTTTTGTGGTCTATGTGGTGACTAGCACAAGCATGCAAAGTAGCGTCCATGATGTTGCTGATTTCTGTGACTTAGTCATTTCTGCTAAGTCTGAATCTGTTATATTTTGTTGCTATGTAAACCTGCTGCTACAAGTCATTATATGCATGATCTGGAGCGGTTCACTAAGGATGTTTTGTTATACATGTTATGCTCTATCCATCCATGCCTTTTTTGCATTTATAGCCTACTGTAGATTGTCTTAATTTTGCTCTACTTTTGCTATAAAATGTTCCTGTCATATTGTTTACATGTTAATCAATTTTGCCATGGTTGTTACTAGTGATCAATACACCCTATTACTATGCTATTGCCATGCTTAGCTTCATATTTATGCCATCTTACTTCTGGTTACCTTGGCATGCCATGTAATGCTCTGTAGTGAGTGGTTCAAGCTCACCAACATGCCTACTTATCGTTGTTTCTGCCATGTCCTGTTATTTTCACCAAGTCTGAATCTGTCATATTACTTGCTATGTTTACATGGGTGCCATCATATCTTCTGTGCCTTTTTAGCTCATGTTCAGTAAGAGACTTTTATTATATGCAGTTAGTAGAATCATACCATGCTTTCATTTGCCATGATAAGCTCCTGTAGCATTTTATTTGATAGCTCCAAACTTTGCAACCTGATGTTATTTCTGCCATGCCCAGTGATTTCTGCCAAGTCTGTGAAACTGTTATTATTTGCAATCTTGCCATGTCCTTTTGAGCATGTTCTAGTGGTTTCTGGAGATAGCTCACTGTTCATGTTTTGTGGTGCTTTACATGTACATCATGTCCATGCCTTTTGTTTTCATGTTGAGGTGCTGTAGCATATTTTTATGATGCTTGCAATATGACTAGTTGCTGTTTTGGACAGATTGTTGCTATGTCTTGTTTGAAGTGTATGTGTTGCACCGTTGCTCCGTTTTGAGCATACTCTATATGAAACTTGCTTAGAATTGCATGTAGTTTCATATTATCATGTTGCATCCATTCCTTGAGTGTGTTTGTTTGATGTTTGAATGCATTTTGCATCAATGCCATGTTTAACTTGTTTTGCTCATAACTTCTAGGCCGTAGCTCCGAATCTAATGAACGTTATATGTAACTTGACTAGAATTTCGTGTAGATCAACTTGGTGAATCTTAACTTGCTGTTTAACAACTTGAACATAAGGTTTGTTCAGATCTGGACCAATTTCGAAATTTGTATATGAGGACTTACCGGATTTGTTATATCTTGTTTCCGGCCTCATTTAAACTTGCCTTGATGTGTTGTTCTTGTATGCATCATCTCTTGCCATGAGTAGCTTCATGTAGCCTTGTCATGCATCATACTTGATTGAGCATCTTGCCTTGTTCATGTGTGGTGTGTTTACCATGTTGTGTGCTTCTTCTCGATAGTTCCCGTTTCGTTGCGATCGTGAGGATTCGTTCGCCTTCGCTTGGTTCGTCTTCGTGGCTTTATCTTCTTCATGGACTCGTTCTTCTTCCTAGTGGGATTTCAGACAAGATGACCATTACCTTGGATCTCATTCTATCATTGCCATGCTAGTTGCTTCGTTCTATCGCTGTGCTGCGCCACCTATCACTTGCTCTTCAAGCCTCCCAAATTGCCATGAAACCACATCTAACCTTTGTTACCCTTCCTAGCAAACCATTGTTTGGCTATGTTACCGCTTTGCTCAGCCCCAGCGTTGCTAGTTGCAGGTGAAGATGAAGATTGCTCCACGTTGGATTATGTTTATGTTGGGATATCACAATATCTCTTATTTAATTAATGCATCTATATACTTGGTAAAGGGTGGAAGGCTCGGCCTTATGCCTAGTGTTTTGTTCCACTCTTGCCGCCCTAGTTTCCGTCATACCGGTGTTATGTTCCTTGATTTTGCGTCCCTTACGCGGTTGGGTGATTTATGGGACCCCCTTGACAGTTCGCTTTGAATAAAACTCCTCCAGCAAGGCCCAACCTTGGTTTTACATTTGCCTCACCTAGCCTTTTCCCTTGGGTTTCTGGAGCCCGAGGGTCATCTTTATTTACCCCCCCCCCCCCCCGGCTAGTGCTCCTTCGAGTGCTGGTCCAAACCGAGCGATGTCCGGCGCCCCCTGGGCAACCAGGGTCTATGCCAACCCGACGTCTGGCTCATCCGGTGTGCCCTGAGAACGAGATATGTGCAGCTCCTATCGGGATTTGTCGGCACATCCGGGCGGCTTTGCTGGTCTTGTTTTACCATTGTCGAAATGTCTTGTAACCGGGATTCCGAGACTGATCGGGTCTTCCTGGGAGAAGGAATATCCTTCGTTGACCATGAGAGCTTATAATGGGCTAAGTTGGGACACCCCTGCAAGGTATAAACTTTCGAGAGCCGTGCCCGCGGTTATGTGGCAGATGGGAATTTGTTAATATCCGGTTGTAGAGAACTTGACACTTGACTTAATTAAAACGCATCAACCGCGTGTGTAGCCGTGATGGTCTCTTCTCGGCGGAGTCCGGGAAGTGAACACGGTTTATGGGTTATGTTTGACGTAAGTAGGAGTTCAGGATCACTTCTTGATCATTACTAGTTCACGACCGTTCCGTTGCTTCTCTTCTCGCTCTTATTTGCGTATGTTAGCCACCATACATGCTTAGTCGCTGCTGCAACCTCACCACTTTACCCCTCCCTTACCCATTTAAGCTTTGCTAGTCTTGATACCCATGGTAATGGGATTGCTGAGTCCTCGTGGCTCACAGTTTACTACAACACCAGTTGCAGGTACAGGTTTTGCGATGATCATGACGCGAGAGCGATGTTTACTTGTTTTGGAGTTCTTCTTCTGCTTCTTCTTCGATCAGGGGATAGGTTCCAGGTCGGCAGCCTGGGCTAGCAGGGTGGATGTCGTTTGAGCTCCTGTTAGTGTTTCATCCGTAGTCGGATGTTGATCTTATGTATGATGTATTGATGTATTCTTCGGCATGCGTATGTCTTGTATGTATCCCCATCTATTATGTGATGTGATGTAATGATATCCACCTTGCAAAAGCGTGTCAATATGCGGTTCTATCCTTGGTGGGACCTTCGAGTCTCTTTAGGATAGTATCGAATATTGGGCGTGACAAGTTGGTATCAGAGCCTCGACCGACCCTAGGAGCCCCCCTTGATTTGATCGTGTAGTTTGGCCGTTGTTGAGTCTAGAAGAAAACTTTTTCTGAGTCTAGTTATATCGGAGAGTAGGAATTCTTTTTACTCCTCTGCCTCTTCGTCGCTCTGCTGAGAAATCTTGATGTAGGTGTTTCGACTTACTTCTCTTCCCCTTCAAATTTTTCTTCAGGATCACGTGGTTAGCTTTTGTTCGTTGTCCATCCTCTTTTCAATCCGGTGCACCTCTCTTCGAGTGGTTTCGTTCCTCGTCATCTTTTGCTAGATTAATCCTCATCTTTTTTCAACCGATGTTGTTCCCTGTCCGAAGTTGTCCTTGTTTTTTCCCACCCGCCCACCCTTTTTCTTCTCAGAACCGGAGTCTGTAATCGAGTATCCATCCTACTCGCGCGAAGCTTTTGTTTTTTCTCCTCAATCATTTCAACCGGCACTTCTCTATTCAATTATTCGTCGTTCCAGTTGCCTATGTTTTTCCCGCCCTCCCATCCTTTTTATTCCCAGAGTCTGAGCCTCTATTCGAGCATCTATTTCATTCGTGCGGAGTATCTTCAGTCTTCCCTCAATTATTTCAACCGGTAAATTCTCGTCTCGTTTGACATTCTTCATCTCTTTTCTTCTCATGTGGATTCAATTCCAATTTTTGGTAGTGATTATATTTTTTCCTCGGCTCAAATGTTTCCCGTTGCTCGTTCCCCTCTCGTCATTTTATCATTCCGGAGTGATGAAGACATCTCAGAAGATTCGTGTTTGCATCCATTTAATTCGAAGTTATCACCTCATTCAAATATTTCAATCGTTCCGGTGCATCATTTCTCATTCAACAATCCTTTTCAACGGTGTTTTCTTTTCAGTGGGCCCTAACCCACAGGTCTTTTCCCAGGATCTTACCTGACTCTTCTAATTTCCCGGAGTTATTCTCAATCCTTTTCGAAGTGAACGTAAGTATGAATTACATCAGTCAGACGTTTTTCCAGGATCAATTTCAAATTAATTTCATTGTTGACTCTACCTCTTCGCTTTTCATTCTCCCGGAGTATATCAACAATTTTGGTGTTATTTCTCGTCGTCATTCTCAACATTTGAAGACTAAAGTAGAGTTTTCCCTAAATCTTGTCCGTTCTCCCGAAGGTTCATGCTGCTAGCTTGATGCTATCCGCTCATATTGTTTCTAGTCATGCAGTTCTTTTCATCCATCCGGAGTATTTTAGGAGTTGTTTTCTCTCTCAATTATCCGGAGGCCTCCATTTTAGAATATTTCGTCGTTCTAAGTTCTCAAATCCGTTCTCCGGTTATTCTATATTCATGCCTTTTCGTTCGTCCCCATATTGTTCCGGTGTTTGCTCTTAATCAGCTAGCGATCTCTTCTTTCAATTGCATCTTGTTTTCCCTCAAGTATATTCGTGCTTTTCCTATTTTTTCCCAGTGAGTCATTCTCCTTCGTCAGTCAATTTTGAATTCTAACGGTGGTTCGTTCAAGACCCCTTGTCATTTGTAATCATATCAATTAATTTGTTCTTTCCAAATCCTACCGGTGGTTCATGAAGACTTTCTCAAGTTTTGGCGCTATATCCCCCCTTAATCTTTTCCAACGCGAATAAGTGGTATGCTAATCCATGGTTTTTCTCAGCAATTTAATCGGTCGAGGATAAGCATAACGTAATCCTTATTCTTCTTTCTTCAAGTGGTTTTATCTCTTCTTTTCGGAGATTGTTCATCTTATCACATTCTCGGTTCAAAGTGTTTTAATCTTTTCTTTCCCGGAGTTTCAAGCTTCTCGCCGATTTCGTCGCGAACCTCCATCCAAATCAACGCAAGGATTTAATCTTATCCCTTTCATCCTTCAATTTTATCTCGTCATTCTTTTGTTACCGGAGTTCATCACGGTGGCTCGTCGTGATTTAATTTATTCTTCAAGTGTTCATCAAGATTCTTGTAGGCGTAGCTCAAGTATCTTCTTCTTGTTTCTCGAGTTGCAAGTAATCCTCCATATTCTTTTGAAGTGGAGTTTTGCATTTCTTCGTTCTCTCTCAGCTATTCAATCTTTTTCCGCTTGTGGTTGGTTATCACCCCATAATTTTTGAGATGTTATCTATAAGTCCACGACAAGCTTATTTTTTTCGTTGTTGATTTTCTCAACAACTCCGTTCAATCCTTTCTTCTAAGGTTGCTTTCTATTTCATTCGTGGCACAAGTTGTCATTTTATTCTCCGTTCTCTTCATTCAACTCTTTCAATTCTTTCCGGAGGTTTTGTGTCATGTCTTCATCAAGTGTCATTCCATCTTGTGAAGTTGTTCTGCTATTCCTTCCATTTTCAGCCGCAGTGCTATCAAAATTCTTTCGTTCTTATTCCTTTTTTTTCTATCTTCTTCCAACCGGATTGGTTTCAGAGTCTATCTTTTTCCGTGAGATTTTGTTTCAAGTCATATTCGTCGTTCCTCCTTTCTACTCGAGTGCTCATGAGCTTGTTCTTCTTCTCTCTTGCGGTTTTATTTCACCTCATCCCTTTTTCCTTACGTCTCGCTCCTAAGATCTCGGGACGAGATCTCTTGTTAGTGGAGGAGTGCTGTGCCGCCCCGGATCCGATGCGCCAGGTGTCTTCCAGTTATTCGCCGTCGTTGCCATGTCATTTGCTGGCGTGTTGCATTTTGCCATGCCATCATCTGCATTGCATCATCATGTTTTTAAAACTTGCATCCGGTCCTTTTCCCCGTTGTCCGTTTCGCGATGCGACACTCCCACACGCGTCCGTCGCCCCTCTTAGACCTTGTTTCGTGAGTGGGAGAAAAACGTTCTCGGAATGGGCCGAGATTTGCCGAGTCGCCTTGGTATAGCACCGACAGACCGCCCGTCAAATTTCGTTCCATTTGGAGGTCGTTTGATGCCCCAACAGTTGACCATGTAGACCGAAAGCCCCTTTTGTCTTGCAGCCCAACACCCCTCCAAATCAGCCCGCTAACCCAGCAAACTCCCCTCCATACTCTCAGTCGTTCGATCACGATCGTGTGGGCGAAAACCGCACCTCATTTGGACTCTCCTAACTCCCTCTATCTATAA
Source organism: Triticum aestivum (assembly GCF_018294505.1). Classification (NCBI taxonomy): domain Eukaryota; kingdom Viridiplantae; phylum Streptophyta; class Magnoliopsida; order Poales; family Poaceae; genus Triticum; species Triticum aestivum. The sequence goes on from NC_057802.1 coordinate 90,757,147, forward strand.
ATAGGCCCTCCCCTTCGATTTTTGCGGATGAAACCCTAACCTTCTTCCCTCCGCGCCGCCGGACACCTCTCCCCACCGTCCGGACATGTCCGCCCATCTCCCCGCCGCCGCTCCTGACCAACCCGCAGCCGCCACGTCGCCCGGGCCGCGCCCCACTTCGCCGCCGACCGCGCGAGCCCGCTCGGCCCGACCGCGGCCCCCCCGGCCCGCTCCGCCTCGCTCCGCCGCGACCGCACCTGGCTCCCGCCGCCTCATCCCCGCCGCCGGGAGTCGCCTGATCCCGCCGGATCTTCGCCGCTGCCGCGCCCCGTCACCGGAGCGCGCCTCATCCCACGCCCGACGCCCCGCGTCGCCCTCCGCCGCCTCATCACCGGTGCCGCCCCGCAGCCTTCGTCGGCCCCGCGCCGGAGACGCCGTCCACGCCTTGCCGCCGACCTCCTCCGGCGACCTCGTCGCCGGCGACGTTCGCCCCGTCCCAAATCCGGCCGGGTGGGATGAGATCCACCCGGTCCCGAACCAAACAGGCGCCCCACGCCCGGATCTCCTCGTCCCGCTTCGTCCCGTCCAGATTTCGGAGTGGTAAATTTCTGCCAAGTCCCGAGATAGTTACTTTCTGGTGCCCTGTTCATCATGCCATAACTTCATGCTCGGTGCTCCGATTCATGCATATAATATATCGAAATGTTCACCATGACATGCTCTTCATTTTGTTCCACTGTGCCATGCTTGTTTGAGTTCATCTTGATGCCCTAATCATCGTTGCAAGAGTGCTATATGCTGTTAACTGCTGTCTGTTTAGAGAACTTGATGATTTGTCTTTTTCATTACATTTTGTGTGTGCATCCTATGAGCCTGAGCCCTACATGTGTTTTGATCTACATCATGCCATATTTACAGTGGTGCTTGTCTTGTATTTTTGTGGTCTATGTGGTGACTAGCACAAGCATGCAAAGTAGCGTCCATGATGTTGCTGATTTCTGTGACTTAGTCATTTCTGCTAAGTCTGAATCTGTTATATTTTGTTGCTATCTAAACCTGCTGCTACAAGTCATTATATGCATGATCTGGAGCGGTTCACTAAGGATGTTTTGTTATACATGTTATGCTCTATCCATCCATGCCTTTTTTGCATTTATAGCCTACTGTAGATTGTCTTAATTTTGCTCTACTTTTGCTATAAAATGTTCCTGGCAGATTGTTTACATGTTAATCAATTTTGCCATGGTTGTTACTAGTGATCAATGCACCCTATTACTATGCTATTGCCATGCTTAGCTTTATATTTATGCCATCTTACTTCTGGTTACCTTGGCATGCCATGTAATGCTCTGTAGTGAGTGGTTCAAGCTCATCAACATGCCTACTTATCGTTGTTTCTGCCATGTCCTATTATTTTCACCAAGTCTGAATCTGTCATATTACTTACTATGTTTACATGGGTGCCATCATATCGTCTGTGCCTTTTTAGCTCATGTTCAGTAAGAGACTTTTATTCTATGCAATTAGTAGAATCATACCATGCTTTCATTTTCCATGATAAGCTCCTGTAGTATGTTGTTTGATAGCTCCAAACTTTGCAACCTGATGTTATTTCTGCCATGCCCAGTGATTTCTGCTAAGTCTGTGAAACTGTTATTATTTGCAATATTGCCATGTCTTTTTGAGCATGTTCTAGTGGTTTCTGGAGATAGCTCACTGTTCATGTTTTGTTGTGCTTTACCTGTACATCATGTCCATGCCTTTTGTTTTCATGTTGAGGTGCTGTAGCATATTTTTATGATGCTCGCAATATGACTAGTTGCTATTTTGGACAGATTGTTGCTATGTCTTGTTTGGAGTGTATGTGTTGCATCCATGCCTTGAGTGTGTTTGTTTGATGTTTGAATGCATTTTGCATCAATGCCATGTTTAACTTGTTTTGCTCATAACTTCTAGGCCGTAGCTCCGAATCTAATGAACTTTATATGTAACTTGACTAGAATTTTGTGTAGATCAACTTGGTGCATCTTAACTTGCTGTTTAACAACTTGAACATAAGGTTTGTTCAGATCTGGACCAATTTTGAAATTTGTATATGAGGACTTACCGGATTTGTTATATCTTGTTTCCGGCCTCATTTAAACTTGCCTTGATGTGTTGTTCTTGTATGCATCATCTCTTGCCATGAGTAGATTCATGTAGCCTTGTCATGCATCATACTTGATTGAGCATCTTGCCTTGTTCATGTGTGGTGTGTTTACCATGTTGTGTGCTTCTTCTCGATAGTTCCCGTTTCGTTGCGATCGTGAGGATTCGTTCGTCTTCGCTTGGTTCGTCTTCGTGGCTTCATCTTCTTCATGGACTCGTTCTTCTTCCTAGTGGGATTTCAGGCAAGATGACCGTTACCTTGGATCTCATTACTATCATTGCCATGCTAGTTGCTTCGTTCTATCGCTGTGCTGCGCCACCTATCACTTGCTCTTCAAGCCTCCCAAATTGCCATGAAACCACATCTAACCTTTGTTACCCTTCCTAGCAAACCATTGTTTGGCTATGTTACCGCTTTGCTCAGCCCCAGCGTTGCTAGTTGCAGGTGAAGATGAAGATTGCTCCACGTTGGATTATGTTTATGTTGGGATATCACAATATCTCTTATTTAATTAATGCATCTATATACTTGGTAAAGGGTGGAAGGCTCGGCCTTATGCCTAGTGTTTTGTTCCACTCTTGCCGCCCTAGTTTCCGTCATACCGGTGTTATGTTCCTTGATTTTGCGTCCCTTACGCGGTTGGGTGATTTATGGGACCCCCTTGACAGTTCGCTTTGAATAAAACTCCTCCAGCAAGGCCCAACCTTGGTTTTACATTTGCCTCACCTAGCCTTTTCCCTTGGGTTTCTGGAGCCCGAGGGTCATCTTTATTTACCCCCCCCCCCCGGCTAGTGCTCCTTCGAGTGCTGGTCCAAACCGAGCGATGTCCGGCGCCCCCTGGGCAACCAGGGTCTATGCCAAACCGACGTCTGGCTCATCCGGTGTGCCCTGAGAACGAGATATGTGCAGCTCCTATCGGGATTTGTCGGCACATCCGGGCGGCTTTGCTGGTCTTGTTTTACCATTGTCGAAATGTCTTGTAACCGGGATTCCGAGACTGATCGGGTCTTCCTGGGAGAAGGAATATCCTTCGTTGACCATGAGAGCTTATAATGGGCTAAGTTGGGACACCCCTGCAAGGTATAAACTTTCGAGAGCCGTGCCCGCGGTTATGTGGCAGATGGGAATTTGTTAATATCCGGTTGTAGAGAACTTGACACTTGACTTAATTAAAACGCATCAACCGCGTGTGTAGCCGTGATGGTCTCTTCTCGGCGGAGTCCGGGAAGTGAACACGGTTTATGGGTTATGTTTGACGTAAGTAGGAGTTCAGGATCACTTCTTGATCATTACTAGTTCACGACCGTTCCGTTGCTTCTCTTCTCGCTCTTATTTGCGTATGTTAGCCACCATACATGCTTAGTCGCTGCTGCAACCTCACCACTTTACCCCTCCCTTACCCATTTAAGCTTTGCTAGTCTTGATACCCATGGTAATGGGATTGCTGAGTCCTCGTGGCTCACAGTTTACTACAACACCAGTTGCAGGTACAGGTTTTGCGATGATCATGACGCGAGAGCGATGTTTACTTGTTTTGGAGTTCTTCTTCTGCTTCTTCTTCGATCAGGGGATAGGTTCCAGGTCGGCAGCCTGGGCTAGCAGGGTGGATGTCGTTTGAGCTCCTGTTAGTGTTTCATCCGTAGTCGGATGTTGATCTTATGTATGATGTATTGATGTATTCTTGCGGCATGCGTATGTCTTGTATGTATCCCCATCTATTATGTGATGTGATGTAATGATATCCACCTTGCAAAAGCGTGTCAATATGCGGTTCTATCCTTGGTGGGACCTTCGAGTCTCTTTAGGATAGTATCGAATATTGGGCGTGACACATGACCCGGCCCCTCCTGGGTGGGTCATACCCAATAGTTATATCCCCAACAAAAAGTATGTAACAATTGCTCGGCTTGTCATCGGGGTTGTGCATGATATAATACTTTGTGTGATGAAGATGGAGCATAGCGAGACTATATGATTTTGTAGGGATAACTTTCTTTGGCCATGTTATTTTGAGAAGACATGATTGCTTTATTAGTATGCTTGAAGTATTATTGTTTTTATGTCAATATTAAACTTTTGTTTTGATACACCTAGTTGATGTGAGACTATCTCCTTCTTTTTGTCTTCTCCACAACCACCATATTCTATTCCACCTATAGTGCTATATCCATGGCTCACGCTCATGTATTGCGTAAAAGTTGAAAAAAATTGAGAACATCAAAAGTATGAAACAATTGCTTGACTAACATCAGGATTGTGCATGATGAAATACTTTGTGTGATGAAGATAGAGCATAGCCAAAATATATGATTTTGTAGGGATAACTTTCTTTGGCCATGATATTTTGAGAAGACATGATTGCTTTATTAGTATGCTTGAAGTATTATTGTTTTTATATCAATATTGAACTTTTGTTTTGTTATGGATCTGAATATTCATTGATAAATATGTTAGGTCGCATTCCACATCAAAAAATTTGTTTTTATCATTTACCTTGTCGAGGACGAGCCGGAATTAAGCTTGGGAATGCTTGATACGTCTCCAATGTATCTATAATTTTTTATTGTTCCATACTATTATATTATCTGTTTTGGATGTTTTATATGCATTAATATGCTATTTAATATTATTTTTTGGACTAACTTATTAACCCAGAGCCTAGTGCCAGTTCCTGTTTTTTCCTTGTTTTTGAGTTTTACAGAAAAGGAATATCAAGCTGAGTCCAAATGGAATAAAATTTTCGCGATGATTTTTTTGGACCAGAAGACACCCGTGGGACTTGGAGAGGGGGCCAGGAGGTGTCTGAGGTGGCCGCAAGCCTGCTAGGCGCGCCCCTAGGGGGCGCCCTGAGGGCTTGTGGGCCCCTCGGAGGTCTCATAACCCTAATTCTTGCCCTTTAAATTCCCAAGTATTCCCCCAACATCAGAGCGATCCACTACTTTTCCGCCGCCGCAAGCCTCTCTTCCCTTGAGATCCCATCTTGGGGCCTTTTCCGGCGATCTGCCAGAGGGGGACTCGATCACGGAGGACCTCTACATCAACCTTGCTGCCCTTCTGATGATGGGTGAGTAGTTTACCATAGACCTACGGGTCCATAGCTAGTAGCTAGATGGCTTCTTCTCTCTCTTTGATCTTCAATACAGTGTTCTTGATGTTCTTGGAGATCTATTCGATGTATTACTTTTTTGTGGCGTTTTTGTTGAGATCTGATGAATTGTGGATTTATGATCATATTATCTATGAATATTACTTGAGTCTACTCTAAACTCTTTTATGCATGATTAAGATATCTTTGTATTTCTCTTCGAACTATCGGTTTGGTTTGGCCGACTAGATTGGTTTTTCTTGCAATGGGAGAGGTGCTTAGTTTTGAGTTCAATCTTGCGGTGTCCTCACCCAGTGACGTAGTAGGGGTAGCGAGGCACGTATTGTATTGTTGCCATAAAGGATAAAAAGATGGGGTTTTCATCATATTGCTTGAGTTTATCCCTCTACATCATGTCATCTTACTTAAGGCAAAACTCCGTTCTTATATGAACTTAATACTCTAGATGCATGTTAGATAGCGGTCGATGTGTGGAGTAATAGTTGTAGATGCAGGCAGTGTTGGGGAACGTAGTAATTTCAAAAAAATTCCTACGCACATGCAAGATCATGGAGATGCATAGCAACGAGAGGGGAGAGTGTTGTCCACGTACCCTCGTAGACCGAAAGCGGAAGCGTTAGCACAACGCGGTTGATGTAGTCATACGTCTTCACGATCCGACCGATCAAGTACCGAACGCACGGCACCTCCGAGTTCAGCACACGTTCAGCCCAATGACGTCCCTCGAACTCTGATCCAGCCGAGTGTTGAGGGAGAGTTTCGTCAGCACGACGGCATGGTGACGATGATGATGTTCTACCAACGCAGGGCTTCGCCTAAGCACCGCTACAGTATTATCGAGGTGGACTATGGTGGAGGGGGGCACCGCACACGGCTAAAAGATCAAACGATCAATTGTTGTATCTTTGGGGTGCCCCCTGCCCCCGTATATAAAGGAGCAAGGGGGGAGGTGCAGCCGGCCAGGGAGGAGGCGCGCCAGGAGGAGTCCTACTCCCACCGGGAGTAGGACTCCCTCCCTTCCATGTTGGAATAGGAGAAGGGGGGAAAGAGGTGGAGGAGGAGAAGGAAAGGGGGGGCGCCGCCCCCCTCTCCTTGTCCTATTCGGACTAGAGGGGAGGGGCGCGCGGCCCTGCCCTGGCCGCCTCTCCTCTTCTCCACTAAGGCCCACTATGGCCCATTAACCCCCGGGGGGTTCCGGTAACCCCTCCGGTACTCCGGTAAAATCCCGATTTCACCGGGAACACTTCCGATATCCAAATATAGGCTTCCAATATATCAATCTTCATGTCTCGGCCATTTCGACACTCCTCGTCATGTCCGTGATCACATCCGGGACTCCGAACAACCTTCGGTACATCAAAACATATAAACTCATAATATAACTGTCATCGAAACGTTAAGCGTGCAGACCCTACGGGTTCGAGAACTATGTAGACATGACCGAGACACGTCTCCGGTCAATAACCAATAGCGGAACCTGGATGCTCATATTGGCTCCCACATATTCTACGAAGATCTTTATCGGTCAGACCGCATAACAACATACGTTGTTCCCTTTGTCATCGGTATGTTACTTGCCCGAGATTCGATCGTCGGTATCTCAATACCTAGTTCAATCTCATTACCGGCAAGTCTCTTTACTCGTTCTGTAATACATCATCCCACAACTAACTTATTAGTTGCAAATTCTTGCAAGGCTTAAGTGATGTGCATTACCGAGTGGGCCCAGAGATACCTCTCCGACAATCGGAGTGGCAAATCCTAATCTCGAAATACGCCAACCCAACAAGTACCTTCGGAGACACCTGTAGAGCACCTTTATAATCACCCAGTTACGTTGTGACGTTTGGTAGCACACAAAGTGTTCCTCCGGTAAACGGGAGTTGCATAATCTCATAGTCATCGGAACATGTATAAGTCATGAAGAAAGCAATAGCAACATACTAAACGATCGAGTGCTAAGCTAACGGAATGGGTCAAGTCAATCACATCATTTTCCTAATGATGTGATCCCGTTAATCAAATGACAACTCATGTCTATGGCTAGGAAACATAACCATCTTTGATCAACGAGCTAGTCAAGTAGAGGCATACTAGTGACACTCTGTTTGTCTATGTATTCACACAAGTATTATGTTTCCGGTTAATACAATTGTAGCATGAATAATAAACATTTATCATCATATAAGGAAATAAATAATAACATTATTATTGCCTCTAGGGCATATTTCCTTCAGTCTCCCACTTGCACTAGAGTCAATAATCTAGATTACACAGTAATGATTCTAACACCCATGGAGCCTTGGTGCTGATCATGTTTTGCTCGTGGAAGAGGCTTAGTCAACGGGTCTGCAACATTCAGATCCGTATGTATCTTGCAAATTTCTATGTCTCCCACCTGGACTAAATCCCGGATGGAATTGAAGCGTCTCTTGATGTGCTTGGTTCTCTTGTGAAATCTGGATTCCTTCGCCAAGGCAATTGCACCAGTATTGTCACAAAAGATTTTCATTGGACCCGATGCACTAGGTATGACACCTAGATCGGATATGAACTCCTTCATCCAGACTCCTTCATTTGCTGCTTCCGAAGCAGCTATGTACTCCGCTTCACATGTAGATCCCGCCACGACGCTTTGTTTAGAACTGCACCAACTGACAGCTCCACCGTTCAATGTAAACACGTATCCAGTTTGCGATTTAGAATCATCTGGATCAGTATCAAAGCTTGCATCAACGTAACCATTTACGATGAGCTCTTTGTCACCTCCATAAACGAGAAACATATCCTTAGTCCTTTTCAGGTATTTCAGGATGTTCTTGGCCGCTGTCCAGTGATCCACTCCTAGATTACTTTGGTACCTCCCTGCTAAACTTATAGCAAGACACACATCAGGTCTGGTACACAGCATTGCATACATGATAGAGCCTATGGTTGAAGCATAGGGAACATCTTTCATCTTCTCTCTATCTTCTGCAGTGGTCGGGCATTGAGTCTTACTCAACTTCACACCTTGTAACACAGGCAAGAACCCTTTCTTTGCTTGATCCATTTTGAACTTCTTCAAAACTTTGTCAAGGTATGTGCTTTGTGAAAGTCCAATTAAGCGTCTTGGTCTATCTCTATAGATCTTGATGCCCAATATATACGCAGCTTCACCGAGGTCTTTCATTGAAAAACTCTTATTCAAGTATCTCTTTATGCTATTCAGAAATTCTATATCATTTCCAATCAGCAATATTTCATCCACATATAATATTAGAAATGCTACAGAGCTCCCAACTTTCTTGTAAATACAGGCTTCTCCAAAAGTCTGTACAAAACCAAATGCTTTGATCACACTATCAAAGCGTTTATTCCAACTCCGAGAGGCTTGCACCAGTCCATAAATGGATCGCTGGAGCTTGCACACTTTGTTAGCTCCCTTTGGATCGACAAAACCTTCCGGTTGCATCATATACAACTCTTCTTCCAGAAATCCATTCAGGAATGTAGTTTTGACATCCATTTGCCAAATTTCATAATCATAAAATGCGGCAATTGCTAACATGATTCGGACAGACTTAAGCATCGCTACGGGTGAGAAGGTCTCATCGTAGTCAATCCCTTGAACTTGTCGAAAACCTTTTGCAACAAGTCGAGCTTTATAGACAGTAACATTACCGTTAGCGTCAGTCTTCTTCTTGAAGATCCATTTATTCTCAATTGCTTGCCGATCATCGGGCAAGTCAACCAAAGTCCACACTTTGTTCTCATACATGGAACCCATCTCAGATTTCATGGCCTCAAGCCATTTCGCGGAATCTGGGCTCACCATCGCTTCTTCATAGTTCATAGGTTCGTCATGATCTAGTAGCATAACCTCCAGAACAGGATTACCGTACCACTCTGGTGCGGATCTTACTCTGGTTGACCTACGAGGTTCAGTAACAACTTGATCTGAAGTTCCATGATCATCATCATTAACTTCCTCACTAACTGGTGTAGGCGTCGTAGAAACCGGTTTCTGCGATGAACTACTTTCCAATAAGGGAGCAGGTACAATTACCTCATCAAGTTCTACTTTCCTCCCACTCACTTCTTTCGAGAGAAACTCCTTCTCCAGAAAGATTCCGAATTTAGCAACAAAAGTCTTGCCTTCGGATCTGTGATAGAAGGTGTACCCAACAGTCTCCTTTGGGTATCCTATGAAGACACATTTCTCTGATTTGGGTTCGAGCTTATCAGGTTGAAGCTTTTTCACATAAGCATCGCAGCCCCAAACTTTAAGAAACGACAACTTTGGTTTCTTGCCAAACCACAGTTCATAAGGCGTCGTCTCAACGGATTTTGATGGTGCCCTATATAACGTGAATGCAGCCATCTCTAAAGCATAACCCTAAAACGATAGCGGTAAATCAGTAAGAGACATCATAGATCGCACCATATCTAGTAGAGTACGATTACGACATTCGGACACACCATTACGCTGTGGTGTTCCGGGTGGCGTGAGTTGCGAAACTATTCCGCATTGTTTCAAATGAAGACCAAACTCATAACTCAAATATTCTCCTCCACGATCAGATCGTAGAAACTTTATTTTCTTGTTACGATGATTTTCAACTTCACTCTGAAATTCTTTGAACTTTTCAAATGTTTCAGACTTATGTTTCATTAAGTAGATATACCCATATCTGCTTAAATCATCTGTGAAGGTGAGAAAATAATGATATCCGCCACGAGCCTCAACATTCATCAGACCACATACATCTGTATGTATGATTTCCAACAAATCTGTTGCTCTCTCCATAGTTTCGGAGAACGGCGTTTTAGTCATCTTGCCCATGAGGCACGGTTTGCAAGTACCAAGTGATTCATAATCAAGTGGTTCCAAAAGTCCATCAGTATGGAGTTTCTTCATGCGCTTTACACCGATATGACCTAAACGGCAGTGCCACAAATAAGTTGCACTATCATTATCAACTCTGCACCTTTTGGCTTCAATATTATGAATATGTGTATCACTACTATCGAGATTCAACAAAAATAGACCACTCTTCAAGGGTGCATGACCATAAAAGATATTACTCATATAAATAGAACAACCATTATTCTCTGATTTAAATGAATAACCGTCTCTCATCAAACAAGATCCAGATATATTGTTCATGCTTAACGCTGGCACCAAATAACAATTATTTAGGTCTAAAACTAATACCGAAGGTAGATGTAGAGGTAGCGTGCCGACCGCGATCACATCGACTTTGGAACCATTTCCCACGCGCATCGTCACCTCGTCCTTAGCCAATCTTCGCTTAACCCGTAGCCCCTGTTTCGAGTTGCAAATATTAGCAACAGAACCAGTATCAAATACCCAGGTGATGCTGCGAGCATTAGTAAGGTACACATCAATAACATGTATATCACATATACCTTTGTTCACCTTGCCATCCTTCTTATCCGCCAAATACTTGGGGCAGTTCCGCTTCCAGTGATCAGTCTGCTTGCAGTAGAAGCACTCAGTCTCAGGCTTAGGTCCAGACTTCGGTTTCTTCTCTTGAGCAGCAACTTGTTTGCTGTTCTTCTTGAAGTTCCCCTTCTTCTTCCCTTTACCCTTTTTCTTGAAACTGGTGGTCTTATTGACCATCAACACTTGATGCTCCTTCTTGATTTCTACCTCTGCAGCCTTTAGCATTGCGAAGAGCTCAGGAATCGTCTTATCCATCCCTTGCGTGTTATAGTTCATCATGAAGCTCTTGTAGCTTGGTGGCAATGATTGAAGAATTCTGTCAATGACACTATCATCCGGAAGATTAACTCCCAGTTGAATCAAGTGATTGTTATACCCAGACATTCTGAGTATATGCTCACTGACAGAACTATTCTCCTCCATCTTGCAGTTGTAGAACTTATTGGAGACTTCATATCTCTTAATCCGGGCATTTGCTTGAAATATTAACTTCAACTCCTGGAACATCTCATATGCTCCATGACGTTCAAAACGTCGTTGAAGTCCCGGTTCTAAGCCGTAAAGCATGGCACACTGAACTATCAAGTAGTCATCAGCTTTGCTTTGCCAGACGTTCTTAACGTCGTCAGTTGCATCTGCAGCAGGCCTGGCACCCAGCGGTGCTTCCAGGACGTAATTCTTCTGTGCAGCAATGAGGATAATCCTCAAGTTACGGACCCAGTCCGTGTAATTGCTACTATCATCTTTCAACTTTGCTTTCTCAAGGGACGCATTAAAATTCAACGGAACAACAGCATGGACAAGCAAGATACTATCAGGTACTAAGTTCATGATAAATTTAAGTTCAATTAATCATATTACTTAAGAACTCCCACTTGGATGACATCCCTCTAATCCTCTAAGTGATCACGTGATCCATATCAACTAAACCATGTCCGATCATCACGTGAGATGGAGTAGTTTCAACGGTGAACATCACTATGTTGATCATATCTACTATATGATTCACGCTCGACCTTTCGGTCTCCGTGTTCCGAGGCCATATCGGTTATATGCTAGGCTCGTCAAGCTTAACCTGAGTATTCTGCGTGTGCAACTGTTTTGCACCCGTTGTATTTGAACGTAGAGCCTATCACACCCGATCATCACGTGGTGTCTCAGCACGAAGAACTTTTGCAACGGTGCATACTCAGGGAGAACACTTATACTTTGATAATTTAGTGAGGGATCATCTTATAATGCTACCGTCAATCAAAGCAAGATAAGATGCATAAAAGATAAACATGACATGCAATCAATATAAGTGATATAATATGGCCATCATCATCTTGTGCTTGTGATCTCCATCTCCGAAGCACCGTCATGATCACCATCGTCACCGGCGCGACACCTTGATCTTCATCGTAGCATCGTTGTCGTCTCGCCAATCTTATGCTTCTACGACTATCGCTACCGCTTAGCGATAAAGTAAAGCATTACAGGGCGATTGCATTGCATACAATAAAGCGACAACCATATGGCTCCTGCCAGTTGCCGATAACTCGGTTACAAAACATGATCATCTCATACAATAAAATTTAGCATCATGTCTTGACCATATCACATCACAACATGCCCTACAAAAACAAGTTAGACGTCCTCTACTTTGTTGTTGCAAATTTTACGTGGCTGCTACGGGCTTAGCAAGAACCGTTCTTACCTACGCATCAAAACCACAACGATAGTTTGTCAAGTTGGTGTTGTTTTAACCTTCGCAAGGACCGGGCATAGCCACACTCGGTTCAACTAAAGTTGGAGAAACTTACACCCGCCAGCCACCTGTGTGCAAAGCACGTCGGTAGCACCAGTCTCGCGTAAGCGTACGCGTAATGTCGGTCCGGGCCGCTTCATCCAACAATACCACCGAACCAAAGTATGACATGCTGGTAAGCAGTATGACTTATATCGCCCACAACTCACTTGTGTTCTACTCGTGCATATAACATCAACGCATAAAACCAGGCTCGGATGCCACTGTTGGGGAACGTAGTAATTTCAAAAAAATTCCTACGCACACGCAAGATCATGGTGATGCATAGCAACGAGAGGGGAGAGTGTTGTCCACGTACCCTCGTAGACCGAAAGCGGAAGCGTTAGCACAACGCGGTTGATGTAGTCGTACGTCTTCACGATCCGACCGATCAAGTACCAAACGCACGGCACCTCCGAGTTCAGCACACGTTCAGCCCGATGACGTCCCTCGAACTCCGATCCAGCCGAGTGTTGAGGGAGAGTTTCGTCAGCACGACGGCGTGGTGATGATGATGATGTTCTACCGACGCAGGGCTTCGCCTAAGCACCGCTCCAGTATTATCGAGGTGGACTATGGTCAAGGGGGGCACCGCACATGGCTAAAAGATCAAACGATCTATTGTTGTATCTTTGGGGTGCCGCCCTGCCCCCGTATATAAAGGAGCAAGGGGGAAGGTGCGGCCGGCCAGGGAGGAGGCGCGCCAGGAGGAGTCCTACTCCCACCGGGAGTAGGACTCCCTCCCTTCCTTGTTGGAATAGGAGAAGGGGGAAAGAGGTGGAGGAGGAGAAGGAAAGGGGGGCGCCGCCCCCCTCTCCTTGTCCTATTCGGACTAGGGGGAGGGGCGCGCGGCCCTGCCCTGGCCGCCTCTCCTCTTCTCCACTAAGGCCCACTATGGCCCATTAACCCCCGGGGGGTTCCGGTAACCCCTCCGGTACTCCGGTAAAATCCTGATTTCACCCGGAACACTTCCGATATCCAAATATAGGCTTCCAATATATCAATCTTCATGTCTCGACCATTTCGAGACTCCTCGTCATGTCCGTGATCACATCCGGGACTCCGAACAACCTTCGGTACATCAAAACATATAAACTCATAATATAACTGTCATCAAAACGTTAAGCATGCGGACCCTACGGGTTCGAGAACTATGTAGACATGACCGAGACACGTCTCCGGTCAATAACCAATAGCGGAACCTGGATGCTCATATTGGCTCCCACATATTCTACGGAGGTCTTTATCGGTCAGACCGCATAACAACATACGTTGTTCCCTTTGTCATCGGTATGTTACTTGCCCGAGATTCGATCGTCGGTATCTCAATACCTAGTTCAATCTCATTACCGGCAAGTCTCTTTACTCGTTCCGTAATACATCATCCCGCAACTAACTTATTAGTTGCAAATGCTTGCAAGGCTTAAGTGATGTGCATTACTGAGTGGGCCCAGAGATACCTCTCCGACAATAATCGGAGTGACAAATCCTAATCTCGAAATACGCCAACCCAACAAGTACCTTCGGAGACACCTGTAGAGCACCTTTATAATCACCCGGTTACGTTGTGACGTTTGGTAGCACGCAAAGTGTTCCTCCGGTAAACGGGAGTTGCATAATCTCATAGTCATAGGAACATGTATAAGTCATGAAGAAAGCAATAGCAACATACTAAACGATCGAGTGCTAAGCTAACGAAATGGGTCAAGTCAATCACATCATTTTCCTAATGATGTGATCCCGTTGATCAAATGACAACTCATGTGTATGGCTAGGAAACATAACCATCTTTGATCAACGAGCTAGTCAAGTAGAGGCATACTAGTGACACTCTGTTTGTCTATGTATTCACACAAGTATTATGTTTCCGGTTAATACAATTCTAGCATGAATAATAAACATTTATCATGATATAAGGAAATAAATAATAACTTTATTATTGCCTCTAGGGCATATTTCCTTCAGGCAGGAGTCGGTCTACTTGTCACGGACGTGATGCCAATATTCATGATCATTGCCTTAGATATCGTCATAACTTTGCGCTTTTCTATCAATTGCTCTACAGTAATTTGTTTACCCACCATATGACATCTTCAAGAGAGAAGCCTCTAGTGAAACCTGTGGCCCCCGGGTCTATTTTCCATCATATATTTTCAGATCAATAAACCAAAAATACCAAAAATACCTTGCTACAATTTATTTGTTTTTACTTTGTTTACGTTTTAGTAATCTTTTATATCTATCTCTATCAGATCTCATCCTTGCAAGTGACCGTGAAGGGATTGACAACCCCTTTATCACGTTGGGTGCAAGTGTTTGATTGTTTGTGCAGGTGCATAGATTGGAGACTTGCTTGTACCTCCTACTGGATTGATACCTTTGTTCTCAAACTGAGGGAAATAGTTACCTCTACTTTGCTACATCACCCTTTCCTCTTCAAGGAAAAAAACCAATTCAAGCTCAAGAAGTAGCAGGGGACGCTGGGACTTACTAGGCCAAACTTTTGAATCTTGTACCTATTGACGACCCTTTAAAGCACACGTATGGGTACTCTTGGCTAAAAACTTGACGGGTCGTTTACAAGTTGATCCTGCTTGAAGGTACCAAAAGGGAATTAGTGTGTGCTGCATGAAGCAAAAAAAACATTGGTTTTTTTTACAATTTACTGAGATATAGACAGAGAACATATACTTTTTGATGCCCGTATTACTTGACCCAAGAGCTGCGAGGTCTAACTTCTCGATACATAGCGACATAACCTCATCATTCATAATCCCACAGGGCTTCAGGCATGAAAGAAATTTCCTGTATCCAATGTAACAACCCCCTATCTTGACAAAAGGTTTCCTGCTACCATAGTTGCAAATGAATGAATCTTTTGGTCAAGAAAAAAACAAAGCAAAAACACAAGCAACAAAAATAAAATAAAATGAAGAGACTAGTTGACGGAGAGGTATAGATAGCTCACACCAGTTCATCCTTTTTTGACTTCCTCAATGGCTTTCCATGGATAATGTACTTCTCATACAAAGCTTCAACTTCATCCACGACCTTCTGCTTCTTTGCCTTGGGTTAGTTTGCAGGAGCTTTGATCATCCTCTTTCTCCTAGTGTTCTTGTTGTGCGTGCTTGGGCCTGTGCTCACATCAACACTTTTCTTGTCTATAATGAGCATCGTAGGAGCTACAAGACATAAACAAGTCGATATGTAAAATGGGTAGGTGGGTTTGTTTTCTACAAGAAAGCACACACGAATATGGATAACAGATGCAACATAAAAAGGAATGGTCATGGAGGAAGCAAACCATACTAGAGATAGCAGGGCTGCGGATGGGGCTCTTGTCATCTGAGACATGAAACACGGAGATGTTCGGGTAGAGGGGCTTGACTGTGGTACGTCCTTTTGTTTGCATCGTAATCCATGGAATGCATCCACTCATAGTCTTTAGATCCCTTTCGGAACAGATTGCAGGATAGAACATCATCTCGTATACCAGCTGTCATGCTCCTAGGTGCATCACAGTAGAGTGGAGGGCTGCGAGGTGACACATGTCCTATCACCTCGATACTCGCCCCTTGTTGCTCGTGTGTGTCACCGACACCGGTTGTGACATCCTGGTTCCCTTTCAGCCCCTCTATGACTTGATCTTCATTCATCACAATGCCTACAGCTACAACTTGAGCATCCCTCTCTTTCTCGGGGCCTTCATCCATGGTAGATGCTGCGAAGGAAAGGCTAGGCTGGTCATTAGCTGCGATGGTATCTCCTACATCATGCAGCAAATTGGCCATCCCATTGCACTGCAATCCCTTTAAGCCCTGCCAAAACTTGCCTACTGAATCATCAACCTCCACTGCATAAATCCCTTTGTGCTTTTCATACACATTTGGAACTGAGTCGGCACCTGAGAAGGTCTGTGTCAAAATAAAAGTCATTTTAGATGCAGCTTGCACAGTCATTGATGTAGCTTTTGGAAAAGAATACTTGTAGTAAAAAGGATATGTAGTTGCAACTATGAAGCAAAAACAGAATGATGGATGTAGCCAAAGTTATTTGCAGTTGCAACTATGTAAAAATGAATGCATGCAGCAACAAAGGGATATGAAAGAAGAGAGCCAAAGGATAAAAGGAATGTGAACAATACCCTCATATCTTGAATGCTATGGAATGATTGTTGAAGCCATTCGTTGAGCGATTCCGACAGGTTCAATTCAACTTCATCATTTGTATGAGCATCATTTCCTTGATCTTTAGCCGCTTGAGCTTCACTTCCTTGCCCTCCATCTGCTTTAGCCTCAACTCCTTGGACACTAGCTACTTCTTCACCAACTCCCTGGCCTACAACAGTTGGGCGGTATGGCGTATTGGACAAGCTCCGGAACTGGGAATAGAGGAACAAAATGGTTATTATGGTCAGTTTTCTAGACCACTTGACATAAGCTGGAAGGAGACAAAAAAGAGAAACAAGATTGCTAAATGCATTTCAAATGAGAAAAACACAAAGAATGTTAAAATCAGGGGAGAGAGGTGGATTGAGAAGCTTACTTGGGTATGTTTCCCATAGAAAGTCAGGGTTAAAGTAATGTGGTGCTTATCCACTTTATCCACCAAATTGAAATCCTTTTGACATGCAAAACGGATCCTCGGCACAGAATAGTTAATGGCATGCTCATTTGGAAGGCCAGTACGGATATCAAGATGATCGATATATATGATCCGCGATAAAAAATTATAGAGCAAAAAAACATTAGGTAAACAATGGTGTGTGCTATAGCATATATACGGTGCATGCAGCAAAAGGGAAATGGTTGTTGTTCATGTGAAAACATTGCATACCGCTAGCATATGTAGACACGAGCTAATTTGAAACTCTGGAGGATTTTTCATTGTTTGCTGGATTCGCTTCTTCTCTTGAAACACTGCAACCAAGTGCCTCATTGGTTGCTGCCAACAAGTGCTCATCCCAAGCGAACTCGTGCACCGAAGCCATGTCTTCAAGGGAAGCCATGTATTCAAGGTTGATCATATCCTGAGTGCCTGGACATAGGATTGTTGCCAAGGCAATGAGAATCCATGTCCTGTCTACCATCAACTCATCAGTCTCGCTGCAAGATTTCAACAAATCAATTGCATGGTCGATTGGGACCGTGTTCCCCTCTTGTAAATGTTGCAAAGGTTGCATTGATCGCTCTTTTTGAGGAGCTTCACGGGTCTGTCACCCGATGGCACGTTGAATATCCTCTTCACCATGAGCCTGCTAAAATTAATGACCTTATTCTTATATCTGAACTGACGTGACATATGGTTCGTGTGCATCACAACAAACTCAATGAGCTCATGGGATACTTTGAAGGGCTGGATGTCCAACAAATCTCCAAAAGATCCTTGCCTAATGATATTATGTTTTGCCGGTGCTAATCCTTTCCCAGCATTCCCCAGCCGCTTTGAATTGAACCACAGTTTGAACCCGCAAAGATTCTCTGCGGCCTTATTATTATTATTATTAGTATATTATTATTATCATTATTATTATTATTATTATTATTATTATTCTCACTTGTAGTACCTGCAAAAACAACAAGGAAAAGGGGAAAGATGAAGCAAAAACACATTGCGTTGTACTATAAAAAGAACGTTGATACACACCATTAATCTACGCCAAAAATAACTATCTGCTCTGCTCTTTCCCCATAAATGCCCAACAAACACAATAAAAATTCAAGAAATAATGAACATTTGATATATGTTCCGTAACAAAAAACTAGCAAACGTGTATATGCAGCAAAGTTGGAGAAAATCTATCAACAAATAATTGCATCGAAATCCTATCAGACAACATTATTGTAGCAAAAATTAGTTTAGAACCCCTTCCCCACCCACTCCCTACAATTGATGCACCTATGATCACATAACTGCAGCTGGGTATTAAAAATTACGGGATATATACATTCAACAAGAAAAAATATATATACATCAGCTAAAGATGAACCTTAACATCACATGACATACATACACAAAAACTTGTAGAAGCTCAGAGAATTTGGACCCTCTTTATAGGACTCACACTTATGCAGCTAAAAAACCTATGTCATCACAGCAACATAAAAATGAACCTACTCAATCACATTTAAAAGTGAACCCCTGTTCCCTCTCAATATGGCATGTGATACTGCATCTAAATCACACACAGTAATGCAGGGGAATGCAAAAAAAAACAAGCAAGGGAATGACCCGTGTACAAGGAACAAGATTGAAAAACCCAACACTGTGTTGCATCTATCTGATTCCCTTAAAATATCACAGCAAACACAAGAATCATCATGATATAATGTTGCATCATATTTGACCCCCAACATCTCCAAACCCTACTCTTACCCCGTCGCTAGATATGCAACCACCCGCCAATCATGGACCAACACTACTCCCGCCCCATCACCAGATATGCAGGAAAATCCACGGGAGGCTAGCCCGGAACCATCCTCTACCCCATCGTCAGACCCACAACAACCCGCAAATCACTGACCAACACTAATCCTGCCCCATCACCAGATCTGCAGGAAAACCCAAGGGATCCTAGCCTAGAATCATCCTCTACCCCATCGCCAGATCTGCAACCACCCGCCAATCACGGACCAACACTACTCCTGCCCCATCACCAGATATGTAGGAGAACCCACGGGAACCTAGCCCAGAACCATCCTATCCACCTGCCAAAACCCCCACGACGAGAACTCCATTGGGGGAGAAGAAAGGGAAGGAACAGGGGGGAGCACGGGTGTGGCAGTTACCTTCCGGGGGCGCCGTTAGTCCCCGAGGAATCAAGCTCCGTCCCGGGGACGCCGCTCTCGATCTCCAGTCGTTGCCGAAGTCATCACCCTCTGGTCACCGAAAGCCCCTCCCCCCCCGCCCTCTCTCATTGTGAAATGAAGGCCGAACACGGTGGGTGGGGCAGAGGGGGGGCGTGGCGCAACGAGGTCCTTTGGATCGGGATGGATCTAACGACCATCGCGAGACCGGCGGAAGACTCGGCGTGTCGGCCGGATAGAATCGTTTTCCCTTTTTGAAACATGTAAATTTGATTTTAGTGGCATCGCAGGATGTCTTCCCCTCTCCAAACAGACTGCTGACTTGGAAGCGGATCCAGATCGATCATTGGCATCGTGTACGCTGTGGATCCGTTGACTTCGTGCGAAGCATATGCTTTCATGGTTCACGCGATGAAACAAGTCGAATGGTTGGAACAACATCGCACGCCAATGTCGGGGGATACAATGGATGATTCCAAAAAAGCAGAGAGGTTTTATTCGTGGTACCATATAGCATTTCATCTCGATCGGGACTATTACAGGCGCACGACGCAATCACTCACGCACAGCAGAAATGAATCCACATGTAGTACTCGATCCACAAACCATCATACATACACGAGTGCCACGACCTGCTCCGACCATGGCTACATCGCCTGTGCAGCACCAGCAGCGGAGGAAGGAGACGATGACGAGGAGGAGGAGGCGAGGCGCGGGCAGCGGTTGAAGCCGTACCAGACGTTGTTGGGGAGCGGGTCGCCGTAGCGGAAGGTGGAGGGCGCGCTGGGGGCGGTGGGCTCGTACACCCTCACCCACTCGGGCGTCCACCCGGTGCGGCCGGCGCGGCGGAGGTAGAGGTAGCAGACGCCGTACCCGCAGGGCCCGCCGATCTTGAACGTGTCGGTGGCGCACCGGTCGAACGCGCCGGCGGCGCCGCCCAGCCGCGCCGCGTACACCTCGTCGCGGTACACGTCACCGAACGCCAGGCTGATCGCGTCCGACGTGCGCGCCGGGGACGAGCAGCTCGTCTTGATCTGCACCGTGTACCAGCACGTCCGCGCGCCCACGCCCCGCTCCGAAGGCGACGAGGAGCTGCCGGTGGTCCGCGCGAGGAGGCCGTCGTCGTCGGCGCGTGGGAGCGGCCGGAGCGACGGGGCGGCAGAGGCGAGGCTCAGGCAGGAGAGCAGGGCGAGGAGGAGGAGCTGCGGCGGCGCCGTCGCCATGGCGGGATCGGTCGTGGTGGCGACCGGCGAGGGCTGGATGGATCGTGGCTGGCTTGCCGATTGGCGGTAAAGAAATTATTTATGTGTGTGGTTTGCGAGTCTGGTCTGATCTGATCTGTCGAGATTGAATACTGGGGCCAGTGCAGGCTCCAGCTGGGTTGGTAGATGGCGAGGAGGAGGTGGCCGGCAGTGGGGCCATACATTCGCTGCGTCGTGTGATTATGCGATAGGTGGACATGATTCTGGCTCAGCGTGCTCCACGAGTATTGGCGTCCTTGTCTTCATTAAACACACACGATAGGTTTTCTTTACACAAAGGACCGGTGCCATGGTCTCCACGCTCCATTGATTTTGACACATAAGAGTCGGG
This sequence comes from Triticum aestivum, assembly GCF_018294505.1. Classification (NCBI taxonomy): domain Eukaryota; kingdom Viridiplantae; phylum Streptophyta; class Magnoliopsida; order Poales; family Poaceae; genus Triticum; species Triticum aestivum. The sequence goes on from NC_057802.1 coordinate 90,778,018, forward strand.
GCTGGGCGTTCGGTTAAACCGAACCGTTCGGTCCGGTTCTTCGGGTTTTGAGCAAATTCGGTTTTAAAAAAAGAATGACCAATCGGTGATCTGAAACACTTGTAACCGACCATTCGGGGGACCGAGATTTCGGGTCGGTCCTTGGTTAAGGCCGAATTGACCGATATATCAGAGAATGAAAACAAAACACTCTAAACTTAATTATCAAATAAACCTTGTGTACACATAAGAAGTAGATCCCGTGAGTAGAAAAATCAGATGCTACTAGCAAGAACCACCACGTGAACACATCAGCATCTCACGAGCTTATCAAGAAGCTCCAAATCATATAGAAATAGAAAAAGATGCTAGCATCAAGCAATCGAAGAGGAGGCGGGAGATCAGAGGGAAGAGATATGCGTAGGCCGGAGGCCGGAGGCCACCACCGTGTCAGGACCTAACTAAGATCTACTAAAGAATCAAAGGATTTGTATACGAAAATTGTATTGGACTCTCTTCAGATCCCCTTTTGTACTAATAAAAGTATGAACTATGAGAGTATAAGAGAAGCCATCGCAATCTTCTGGAGAGGAATAGAATGCGCAGGACAGCTACACCTCGGTTGCATTTATAGGGACAACCGTTTTACCGGCAAGACAGTGAAAGTAAACAGTAACTACTGGAGACGGTAAGTAGATGATCTAATGGCTCGCGGTGAAGCTTAGGTGAGGAGCGATCCTGGTCGTTGGTTTCCGACGAAGCGTTATGTGAACTTCAACAGTTAACTGAAGATATTCTGCATCTCCATGCCTGACATCGCCCCCTTCTTGAGTTACGACGAGTCCTCACATCGTATTTGTTGCCTCCCGCCACGCCTGGGTGGTTGTTTTGAAGAATTATGGGAAAGAATACTTGATAAAATCTGCGTCTTCCCACATAGCCTCTTCCATTCACATGTTTTGCCATTGAATCAACCATTGTACCACTGGGAGATTGTTGCATGGTATTTGTCGGACTTGGTGTACTGCTGCTGGTCCCATTTTGATTGTGCCGTCACTATTAACCATTGGAAGCATTGGACTGGGAAGCGCCTTGCTGCCTATGTGCTTTTTAAGTTGACTGACATGGAAAACAAGGTGGATCTGCACGTGCTGAGGAAATTGGAGCTTGTATGCAGAATTTCCCACTTTTTGAATGATGAGAAACGGACCATAGTACTTGTTCTGAAGTTTAAGAGCACTTCTGAACCCAAAAGCGGCCAATCTGTATGAGGCCATTTTCATATAAACCATATCCCCCACTAGGAAAGTTCTCCCCACTCTCTTGAGATCTGCATATCTCTTCATTCTGTTTTGAGCTCTGCACAAGTTCTCCTTCACGTGATCCAGCATTTGTTGTTTGGAAGCAAGAAAATCTTGTGCTTCCACATCGTCAGGGCCAGGGATTGTCAGTTCTGAGATTAATGGTGGAGGAAAACCATGCAGTGCTTGGAATGGGGACATTTTCAGAGCAGTGTGATAAGTAGAATTATACCAGTATTCAGCTAGTGAGAGCCAAGATAACCACTTCTAGGGTTGATCAGTGGTCATACACCTCAAATATGTTTCTAGACACTGATTAACTCTCTCTGTTTGACCATCAGTTTGAGGGTGGTAAGTTGTACTGTACCTCAATTCCACCTTCAATGCAGCAAATATATCTTTTCGTAGCTTACTTGTGAAAATCCTATCGCTGTCAGATATAATCAACTTGGGAGGCCCATGCAATTTAATTATGTTGTCCACAAATGCCTGTGCCATAGAAAGAACTGAGTAGGGGTGGGACAAGGGAATAAAGTGACTGTATTTGGTAAATCTGTCTACCACTACCATAATCACATCCTTGCCATTGGACTTGGGGAGTCCTTCCACAAAGTCTATGTGTTGCCATGCCATGTCTGCCACAGGTAAAGGATCTAGCAGTCCAGGTTACAAACATGTTTCATGCTTTGCTCTCTGACAGATAGGACAAGCTGCAATAAAATTCTCTACATCAGCTTTCAGACCCTGCCAACATAAAATGCTTTTTACCCTGTGGTATGTGGCTCTCCTTCCTGAATGTCCTCCCACAGGTAAGTTGTGAAGTGCTGCTATTAACTTGTTCTTGAGCTCTGTTGACTTGCCCACTAACGGCTTTCCTTTGTATCTGATGACACCAGCATGAAGTGTATAGTCTGAACTAGTATCCTGTTTCTGCACCAATAGTTGCTCTAACAGCATTTTAGTTTACTGGTCCTGGTGATAGCTTGCTATTAACTCTTCATCCCATGTAGGAGTAACAGCAGATATGGCAAAACACTTGGGAATAATTCTTGAAAGAGCATCAGCCACTCTATTTTCCACACCTTTCTTATATTGGATTGTAAAATTGAATTCCAATAGCTTCATCATCAACTTATGTTGCACTCCTTCTGTTATTTTTTGATATGTGATAAACTTTAGGGACTGTTGGTCAGTCTTGATCGCCACTTCATTGCCCAAGAGATAGTGTCTACATCTCTTGAGTGCTTCTAGAATAGCCAGAGCCTCTTTCTCATAAGTGGAGAGGGCTGCATTTCTAGGACAAAGGGCTGAGATGTAAATATGAGAGTGGTCTGCCATTTTGCATTAATACTGCTCCAATACCCTTCCCAGATGCATCAGTTTCTAAAACAAAAGGTTGACTGAAATTAGGTAGTGCCAGCACAGGAGCTATAGCCAGGGCATGTTTGAGTTGAGAAAAGGCCTCGTCATGAACTTGTGTCCACTGAAATTGTCCTTTTTCAGTAGGTAATGCAGTGGTCTGCAAATGAGACCATAGCTTTTGATGAACCTTCTGTAGTACCCAGCTAGTCCCGGAAAACTTCTCAACTTAGTGGTTGTGTCAGGTGTAGGCCATTCTACAATAGCAGCAATTTTATGTGGGTCAGTTGCAACTCCTTGCTCAGAAATCACATGTCCCAGATATTCCACTTGCTGCACTGTAAAAACACATTTGGACAGTTTAGCAAAGAGTTTGTTGTCTCTTAACACTTCCATGACAATCTTGATATGTTCTAAATGCTCCTTTAGATTTCTACTGTATATCAGAATGTCGTCAAAGAAAACTAACACAATAAGGCCCAAAAATAGTGTTCATCAATTCTTGAAAAGTGCTAGGAGCATTAGAGAGCCCAAAAGGCATAACTAAGTACTCAAAATGGCGCAAGAAAGTTCTGAAAGTTGTTTTGTGGATGTCCTCTGGATGCATTCTGTTGATGATAACCAGATCTCAAATCCAACTTGGAAAAATATTTAGCACCATGTAATTCATCCAGCAAATCCTCTATGACCGGTATGGGGAATTTTTTCTTGATTGTCAATGAGTTTAATTTCCTGAAATTAGTGCATAGCCTCATGGAGTTGTCCTTCTTTTTAACTAATAGCACAGGGGCAGCATGTGGACTTTGGCTGTGTCTTATAAGGTGAGCAGCTAGCAGTTTTTTATCTGCTCTTCCATTTCTTTCTTCTAGTGTTGGGGTAGTCTGTAAGGTCTCATATGAGGAGGATTGGCTCTAGGAACAAGTGGAATTTTGTGGTCCAAAGCTCTATGAGGAGGAAGAGAAGTAGGCTCCTCAAACAGATCAGCATATTCCATTACCAGCTTCTGTATCTGGGAGGGTGTTTTAGTTCCTTCAGGAGCTTCCATTATTATATTGTGTACTTGCAGTAAGAAAATGTATGCTCCATTTTCCATCTGCTTGTGCACTCTTTCAGCTGGTATTTCTTTTGTTGTTTCGGGATTTATATAGATAGCAGTAGTCACAGTTTTCTGGCCTTGTTGTGTAAAGTTGAACGTTTGCTTTGGAATGTCAAAGGAAACTGGGCTAACAATAGTAAACCAATCATATCCCAATATAACATCATGGTTGGGCAACTCCGGTGTTCTGAAATTATGAGATAATTTGAGTTTTGCTACCTAAAACTCACAGTTGGGGATAACAAGAGTAGAGAGCAACTTCCCTCCTCCAGCTACTGCAATGGCTCTTGGTTTAACTGGAATCATGTGGCAATTTGATTTAGCTGCAAACTGTGCATTAATAAAACAGGTTGTACTGCCAGAGTCCAGCAAAGCAATTGCTCTTTTTCCATTGATGTAAATAACAATGGTAGGAGTGGGAACTGCTAGCTGTTGCCCCATAGCATAAGCTGAAATGAACATTACTTGCTCTTCTTATTCAACCCCCTCCAATTGCTCTTGCTGAGCTCTATCTTCAATTTCCTCTGGCTGTTGTTCCTCACTCTCTTGTTGTAACAAGTGGACTAGGGTATTGCTTTGCAGAAGACAAGTGCTCAAACTTGCACGAGAAACGGAATCAAGGAGAAACATGGTCGGAACCACGATTGCAAAGGATCAATTCACCGATACCAGATGATATTATACCAGGGAAATAGCTATTATTATAAGAAGCTTCCATGATAGGATCTACATCGTGTCCATGGGCATGAACACAAAGGTTCAAGGTCGACTCCCACTTCTTCAATGCATAACCTTCCATTCGCCTCTCGTATTTTGATAATGACATTAGTTGTCGAAAGTTTTACCTGGTGCAATACCAGATAAGTATGTCCCGCGAAATCTTTCGGGTTCACACAGATTAAGGAAGGCATAGGTTCAACCCATCGGGGCATCGTAGAAAGATATACTACAAACTGCAGGAGTAAATAACACAAGCTCAAAAGTAGAGCATGGTTGACAAGCAGAGGATACAATTTACCAAAGGCATTATGTATCCGAGGAAAAGCTCACAGGCTTATTGAATATGAAGGACGCTGTCGGATAAAATCCAACAAAGGATCTGGTGGTCCACAAGGGATCTGACGTGAGCAACGGTACTCCACTAGAGGAAGAAGAATGCAAGGAGATCAGATTATAGAAACAACTGACTAACTCAAAGCTCAAAGGCAAAGGAATTATGATTTCCAAATCAAGGGATCCGAAGCAATGCCCTGATTAGGGATGGATAAGTTGAATAGCCTTAGGGATACAATCGACAGTAATTTGATTAGTCGAGAACCAGCTCCTGTTCAAATGACATCTGAGCCGGAAGGATGAATTCTAGGATTCGACTGAGGAATGCGAGCATCGCAACATATTGAATCAACAGACTCAAATGATAATGACAAAGGATGCTAATAAGATTACCAGACTTATGGGATTAATCATAATTAAAGCAAGCAAGAAATTCCAGAGTAATAGGTTGCTGAGGATTTTCGGAAGATCGAATGGTATTTCGAAGACTTTGTGAAATACATGAATCATTTGGGGATGAGCGGATACTCGATAAGTGCGAGAAATTATTCGTAGGGGTATTCAGGTGGCAAAGAACTACAAGGCAGTGGTGCAAGGGATTCTTAAAAAGCCGGAGAGCAATTCGATGTATCTGGTAATAACAAGAGAAACTCAGAGTAATTGTATGAACAACAAGTGTATGTTGTTATCCATATGGATATATCGGTAGTAGGGAATTGAAAAGGCAGAGGGCACAAGGGTCTCGGGAATGATCGAAGAGTATCTTCAACATCTTCTGGTGCAGTCGGCGACCATCTGTGATAAAGGGCTCTCCGGGAGAAATTATTTACGAGAACCTACAGTTAGTCCTTTTAGCAAAATCATTTAACCCGAATAGGAGAGAGTTCAGAGTCCCAGAGTATAGACAAGGAGTAAAAGATCCTAATACCACCCAATGGCGACGTGGGCCCGTAAGCCACACAGCCATGTTAGTAAAACAGTTTTCACTGACTAGACTCAACTTCGGCCAAGGAGTTGGAAAGGGGGATTCCTACAGGCAGTTGGCTCTGATACCAACTTGTGACGCCCCCGATTTGACCGTACACTAATCATGCACGCAAATGTGTACGATCAAGATCAGGGACTCACGGGAAGATATCACAACACAACTCTACAACATAAATAAGTCATACAAGCATCATAATACAAGCCAGGGGCCTCGAGGGCTCGAATACAAGTGCTCGATCATAGACGAGTCAGCGGAAGCAACAACATCTGAGTACAGACATAAGTAAAACAAGTTTGCCTTAAGAAGGCTAGCACAAACTGGGATACAGATCGAACGAGGCGCAGGCCTCCTGCCTGGGATCCTCCTAACTACTCCTGGTCGTCGTCAGCGGGCTGCACGTAGTAGTAGGCACCTCCAGTGTCGTAGGAGTCGTCGTCGACGGTGGCGTCTGGCTCCTGGACTCCAGCATCTGGTTGCGACAACCAGGTAGGAAGGAAAGGGGAAAAGAGGGAGAAAAGCAACCGTGAGTACTCATCCAAAGTACTCGCAAGCAAGAAGCTACGCTACATATGCATGGGTATCTGTGTAAATGGCCATATCAGTGGACTGAACTGTAGAATGCCAGATTAAGAGGGGGATAGCTAGTCCTGTCGAAGACTACGCTTCTGGCGGCCTCCATCTTGCAGCATGTTGAAAAGAGTAGATTGAAGTCCTCCAAGTAGCATCGTATAGCATAATCCTACCCGGCGATCCCCCTCCTCGTCGCCCTGTTAGAGAGCAATCACCGGGTTATATCTGGCACTTGGAAGGGTGTGTTTTATTAAGTATCCAGTTCTAGTTGTCATAAGGTCAAGGTACAACTCCGGGTCGTCCTTTTACCGAGGGACACGGCTATTCGAATAGATAAACTTCCCTGCAGGGGTGCACCACATAACCCAACACGCTCGATCCCATTTGGCCGGACACACTTTTCTGGGTCATGCCCGACCTCGTAAGATCAACACGTCGCAGCCCCACCTAGGCTCAACAGAGAGGTCAGCACGCCGGTCTAAATCCTATGCGCGCAGGGGTCTGGGCCCATCGCCCATTGCACACCTGCACGTTGCGAGGGCGGCCGGAAGCAGACCTAGCCTAGCAGGCGTTCCAGTCCAATCTGGCGCGTGCCGCTCCGTCGCTGACGTCAAGAAGAGCTTCGGCTGATACCACGACGTCGAGTGCCCATAACTGTTCCCGCGTAGTTGGTTAGTGCGTATAGACCAAATGGCCAGACTCAGATCAAATACCAAGATCTCGTTAAGCGTGTTAAGTATCCGCGAACGCCGACCAGGGCCAGGCCCACCTCTCTCCTAGGTGGTCTCAACCTGCCCTGCCGCTCCGCCACAAAGTATCGGTCGGGGGCCGTCAGGAACCCAGGCCCACCTCTACCGGGATGGAGCCACCTGTCCTTTCAGCCCCCTCATCAGAATCACTTGCGGGTACTCAACGAGCCGACCCGGCTTCAGTCACCACATGTGTCATGTATATAAAGTATATAGTATATACCCGTGATCACCTCCCGAAGTGATCATGGCCCATTAGTATAGCATGGCAGACGGACAAGAGTGTAGGGCCACTGATGAAACACTAGCATCCTATACTAAGCAGTAGGATAGCAGGTAAGGGTAACAACTGTAGCAACAATGACAGGCTATGCAACAGAATAGGATTAACCAAAATCAGTAACATGCTACACTACTCTAATGCAAGCAGTATAGAGAAGAATAGGCGATATCTGGTGATCAAGGGGGGGGGGGCTTGCCTGGAAGATCTGTTGTACAGGGAGAAGGGTCGTCGGTGACGTAGTCGTACTCGGTGGCATCAGCGCCGGTCTCGGGGTCTACCGGAGAAGAAGAGGGGGGAAGAAACAGTACATACGAAGCAACAAAGCATCACAAAACATAACAAGGAAATATGCGGTGCTAGGTATGCCCTAACGCGGTAGTAAGTGATACCGGCGAAGGGGGGAAACATCCGGGAAAGTATCCCCGGTGTTTCGCGTTTTCGCACAGATGAACCGGAGGTGAAATGTTACAGGTTTGCTATGCTACGGATGTGTGGTGGGCGAACAGGCTGCGTATTCGGATTCGTCTCGTCGTTCTGAGCAACTTTCCTGTACAAAGTTTTTCCATCCGAGTTACGGTTTATTTTATAATAATTTTAAAGATTTAAATTATTTTTAATTCGAAAATTAAATGTTAAATTGCTATGGGTACACAGAAGTGTACCCACAGATGGGCTTGTGTGGATGACCGGTAGGCCCAGTTGACTTGGTCAACTGCCCAGTCAGCAGAGGCTGACTGATGGGGCGCGGGGAGGCAGACGGGGACGGCCACGTTGACGGAGAAGACGAGGGCGATGGAGTCCAGCGAGGTGGAGGCGCGTCGGGCCCCGGGGGGCGAGGATCGGTGACAGGGCGAGGCCGTGGCTTCCGGCGGGCGCCGCACGAGGGAGAGGATGGCGCGAAGGAGGTCCGGTGACGGGGCAGAGCATTGCCGAGGACGGGCGCCGTCGTCGGGGGCACGGGGAGGAGGACGACGAAGGGGCGGCGTCCGGGTCGCCGGCGACGAGTACGGAGAGACGACGGGGTCGTTGGCGCGGCGAAGGAACGGCGGCCTCGGCACGGGACGAGGAGGAGGCCGAGGCACGCGGGGCGATGGCGGCGTCGGGGTCGTGCCCCGATCCACTTATGGATAGGGAAGGGGGCGAGGACGGGGAGGCGAGCGACGAGGTCGAGGAGGCGGTCCGGCATAGGGGGGGTCCGAGCGGCGGCATCGGTGGTGGAGCACGGCGGCGATGGGAGGCGCGGGATCGAGCCCCTCCCTGATCCAGATGGGATCGAGAGGAGAGGGGGAGAGGGAGTGGCGTGGGGGGGAGTGGGAGACCGGTAGTGGGTTAGGGTTAGCGGTTGCAAGGGGATAAGGGAGTGAGTGGGGGGCGGCCTGGGCCAGGTGGGTCGGAGTGGGACTTTCGGCCGGGGGGGATGGTGCTGGCCGGCTGGGCCGCTTGGCCCAGTTGGCCAGGGGTTAGTTACATTTTATTTTAGTTTTGTAAAATGCCAAATGAGCACCTAAATTAGTATTACTAATTAGTCCACTGCCACAATTAACTTGGCACCTAAAATAAAATATTTTGTAATTGTTTAGTATTTAAAGTATTTAAATAATAGTTTTGCTACTATTTTATTACCATTTGAATATTTGAAAATTTTATAAAAGTGTGGTTCTCCACCATAATTACCTACGCATTATTTGGCACAACCCGAACATTTTAGTTTTAAAGTTTGAAAACTTTTGTTGTTTGCCTTTTATTCAATTTTGAATTTGAATTGGTTTTTGAACTAACGCGGGATTAAATTTAGTGACAGAGGTGACGTGGTATCAATAGCAGGGAATTACTGTAGTCTAATTATCCGGGCGTCACAATTCTCCTCCACTACAAGAAATCTCGTCCCGAGATTTAAGTGGGGAGTAAGGGGGAAAGTTCTGGTTACGATATTCTAACGGATCTTCTCGAAGAAGTTAATCCCTTTCGTTGATGTCTTCAATTCTTTATTCCAATGCATCATGATAAAGTTGTCGTCCTTTCTTCGGGAACTCCACCGTACTTACGAAAGGTTAAGAGGGGAAAACTCTATAAGGACGGATTCTAACAGGATTGAGCATCAGACGGTTAACTCGGGGGAAGAAGCATAAGTATCTCTCGAATTGAAACTTAAGAAGATACCATGAGAAGTTTCAAATGGATAGGTAATGGTTCGATGTCTGAAACCAAGTGCGAAAGGGGTCCAGAGCAACGAGATTAAGTATTGCGTCTGTTACAAAAATAGATCACTAGGAAGGTGGCCCGTGAATTACATACGAGGCCACACGCGAGGAACAACCTTGGGAACAGGGTGTGTACAGGAGAGTCAGGTTTCGATCCTGTGGAACTGTGGGTTATGGGCCCACCATGTGGTTAAAGTAGGAAGGGCGGTGACATCTTGCATGATCATGATAGCAAGGCATGTCAGAGGGTAGCCTGTCAGTTATATGTCAGCAACATCGTCGGTACCAAGGGCGAGGGACGAAGAGAACCACTTTCCTGCTCGTTGAACGAGGCGGACCAATAGGCAAGGTTCTCGTCCATCGGTGGCTACCGGAATGTCATCAACAATAGTAACAGGGTCTTATTGACAGAGTAGTACACCGAGGTGTTTACATAAGGAGTGAATTATTACTGCTTAGATCATATAGATCACAAGAAAGATTAAATAAAATAATGGAAAGGAAAAGGGTGATCATCAGATTAAACAGAACAATGGAAAGGAAAATGTGTTTAAACACATATTTCAAGGGTATATCCTTCCCAAGGACAAGCTGAGCATGATATCCATGACAGGATATAATGTAGAAAACTCTTTAGGTAGGGGAGAGAAATTTCATGACATTACCCATACAACGGTGTTTGGATAATTGAGCAGGAAACATTTAGCATTGGGCTTCAAATGTTCCTGTTGAAAATCGGAGTACCATAGACATGCTTCGAGATAGCATTGACATGGTCAACACGTGAATATCAGACTTTGGAAACAAAAAGGATCCATCAGGAACAACTTATAGAATAAGTCTTACAATTTCTTCATGGAAGAATGGATAACCTTGCTGAAAGGAAGAACTATAACAATAGGTCCTCCGGCCAGTTGTGCTAGGCATGACATCACCCTACCGGGTCATATAAAGACCAATGTATAACTCTTGGAAATATGTTCCAACCATCATATCTGACCGAGGTTCAGATCTGATTGGTGTCAGGATACCTCAGACTCAGGATGTCTGAGAAGAAAGGTGCAACACAAATTGATGGGATGACATTGTAAGATTCTCGGGAAATGAACTATGAAAGCAAGTTCCGAAACAAGAGTTCATCATTAAACCAAGGAGAGGATGAGGGGGTGGCTGATGGACTCAGCGACAATTCCTCGAGATTTCCAAAAAGAGGAATTTCCACACTTATGTGAACAAGGAGATAACATTTGTCAGATCAAATGATATAATGAGGTATGCTCGAGGAAAACATACACAATTAAACATTGGTTGAAAGGTGCACCCGAAATATGGGCTTAGGTAGAATGATCAATGTTGAAACGGTGATTCGATAACCAATGGTCTAAGAATGAAATATCGACCATTAACTTCAAAGCAATAGGGTTGCTAGAAGTTTTGAAGTCGCACATCATAGTTCAATTGTCGGTTTTTCGGTTAGAAACAACACGGGGATCAGAAAACAAATGGAGATGGCGAGAAGTATTACTATATCAAGAATTCTCAAGAGGTGGAGAAATTCTCACAATATCCTTGACATAAAGGATGGTAATACTCCAAGGTAGAACATAACATAAGCTGGTTAGCAAGGAACTCCATAACATGATCAAGTTTGTGATGAAAGGAATGTAAGGATGTTGTCGATGGTAACTCAAATTACCAAGGAACGAGGATGGCACTTATCATCAAGAATTCCATTGATATCCTGGAAGGAGTCAAAATGTTGATGATGATCATGACATTTTGTTGTCGAGGGGATCCACGAAGAAGCAATTGATCAGCGACTGCATCAAGCAAAAGGACTGATGCAACAAAAGATTATTGGAGCCACAGATACTACACAAACTCGGGGTCAAGTTTGTTGTTCGAGGTGAAACGATATGACGAGGAAAATCGATGTAAGCTTAGCTCATCGTCCAAAGTGGTGCTCCGGGAATAAGGACCAGGTAGCACAGTTAAAATCATCAAGATAATGATATAGCCAAATAGGCTAGGAATGGCGTGATCGGGTACAAACTCGTACTTAAAGAAGATTACTAAGAGTTGTTGAACCGTAGTGCGGACTCGGTTCAGTTATCGGTGTCTTTGCGTGATTAATAACTCAGAGCCCGTGGAAAATTGGAATCAGTGAGAATGTAGCACTTGATGAAGAACTCATAAGAAGTTATGCAGTTCCATGATAATCTCGAGATACCAGGGGGTAATACTCGACGACAGATCAAGGTAGAGGTTGGACTAGGGTATTGCTTTGCAGAAGACAAGTGCTCAAACTTGCACAAGGATCAATTCACCGATACCAGATGATATTATACCAGGGAAATAGCTATTATTATAAGAAGCTTCCATGATAGGATCTACATCGTGTCCATGGGCATGAACACAAAGGTTCAAGGTCGACTCCCACTTCTTCAATGCATAACCTTCCATTCGGCTCTCGTATTTTGATAATGACATTAGTTGTCGAAAGTTTTACCTGGTGCAATACCAGATAAGTATGTCCCGCGAAATATTTCGGGTTCACACAGATTAAGGAAGGCATAGGTTCAACCCATCGCGGCATCGTAGAAAGATATACTACAAACTTTAGGAGTAAATAACACAAGCTCAAAAGTAGAGCATGGTTGACAAGCAGAGGATACAATTTACCAAAGGCATTATGTATCCGAGGAAAAGCTCATAGGCTTATTGAATATGAAGGACGCTGTCGGATAAAATCCAACAAAGGATCTGGTGGTCCACAAGGGATCTGACGTGAGCAACGGTACTCCACTAGAGGAAGAAGAATGCAAGGAGATCAGATTATAGAAACAACTGACTAACTCAAAGCTCAAAGGCAAAGGAATTATGATTTCCAAATCAAGGGATCTGAAGCAATGCTCTGATTAGGGATGGATAAGTTGAATAGCCTTAGGGATACAATCGACAGTAATTTGATTAGTCGAGAACCAGCTCCTGTTCAAATGACATCTGAGCCGGAAGGATGAATTCTAGGATTCGACTGAGGAATGCGAGCATCGCAACATATTGAATCAACAGACTCAAATGATAATGACAAAGGATGCTAATAAGATTACCAGACTTATGGGATTAATCATAATTAAAGCAAGCAAGAAATTCCAGAGCAATAGGTTGCTGAGGATTTTCGGAAGATCGAATGGTATTTCGAAGACTTTGTGAAATACATGAATCATTTGGGGATGAGCGGATACTCGATAAGTGCGAGAAATTATTCGTAGGGGTATTCAGGTGGCAAAGAACTGCAAGGCAGTGGTACAAGGGATTCTTAAAAAGTCGGAGAGCAATTCGATGTATCTGGTAATAACAAGAGAAACTCAGAGTAATTGTATGAACAACAAGTGTATGTTGTTATCCATATGGATATATCGGTAGTAGGGAATTGAAAAGGCAGAGGGCACAAGGGTCTCGGGAATGATCGAAGAGTATCTTCAACATCTTCTGGTGCAGTCGGCGACCATCTGTGATAAAGGGCTCTCCGGGAGAAATTATTTACGAGAACCTACAGTTAGTCCTTTTAGCAAAATCATTTAACCCGAATAGGAGAGAGTTCAGAGTCCCAGAGTATAGACAAGGAGTAAAAGATCCTAATACCACCCAATGGCGACGTGGGCCCGTAAGCCACACAGCCATGTTAGTAAAACAGTTTTCACTGACTAGACTCAACTTCGGCCAAGGAGTTGGAAAGGGGGATTCCTACAGGCAGTTGGCTCTGATACCAACTTGTGACGCCCCCGATTTGACCGTACACTAATCATGCACGTAAATGTGTACGATCAAGATCAGGGACTCACGGGAAGATATCACAACACAACTCTACAACATAAATAAGTCATACAAGCATCATAATACAAGCCAGGGGCCTCGAGGGCTCGAATACAAGTGCTCGATCATAGACGAGTCAGCGGAAGCAACAACATCTTAGTACAGACATAAGTTAAACAAGTTTGCCTTAAGAAGGCTAGCACAAACTGGGATACAGATCGAACGAGGCGCAGGCCTCCTGCCTGGGATCCTCCTAACTACTCCTGGTCGTCGTCAGCGGGCTGCACGTAGTAGTAGGCACCTCCAGTGTCGTAGGAGTCGTCGTCGACGGTGGCGTCTGGCTCCTGGACTCCAGCATCTGGTTGCGACAACCAGGTAGGAAGGAAAGGGGAAAAGAGGGAGAAAAGCAACCGTGAGCACTCATCCAAAGTACTCGCAAGCAAGGAGCTACGCTACATATGCATGGGTATCTGTGTAAATGGCCATATCAGTGGACTAAACTGTAGAATGCCAGATTAAGAGGGGGATAGCTAGTCCTGTCGAAGACTATGCTTCTGGCGACCTCCATCTTGCAGCATGTTGAAGAGAGTAGATTGAAGTCCTCCAAGTAGCATCGTATAGCATAATCCTACCCGGCGATCCCCCTCCTCGTCGCCCTGTTAGAGAGCAATCACCGGGTTATATCTGGCACTTGGAAGGGTGTGTTTTATTGAGTATCCAGTTCTAGTTGTCATAAGGTCAAGGTACAACTCCGGGTCGTCCTTTTACCGAGGGACACGGCTATTCGAATAGATAAACTTCCCTGCAGGGGTGCACCACATAACCCAACACGCTCGATCCCATTTGGCCGGACACACTTTTCTGGGTCATGCCCGGCCTCGTAAGATCAACACGTCGCAGCCCCACCTAGGCTCAACAGAGAGGTCAGCACGCCGGTCTAAATCCTATGCGCGCAGGGGTGTGGGCCCATCGCCCATTGCACACCTGCACGTTGCGAGGGCGGTCGGAAGCAGACCTAGCCTAGCAGGCGTTCCTGTCCAATCCGACGCGCGCCGCTCCGTCGCTGACGTCAAGAAGAGCTTTGGCTGATACCATGACGTCGAGTGCCCATAACTGTTCCCGCGTAGTTGGTTAGTGCGTATAGACCAAATGGCCAGACTCAAATCAAATACCAAGATCTCATTAAGCGTGTTAAGTATCCGCGAACGCCGACCAGGGCCAGGCCCACCTCTCTCCTAGGTGGTCTCAACCTGCCCTGCCGCTCCGCCACAAAGTTTCAGTCGGGGGCCATCAGGAACCCAGGCCCACCTCTACCGGGATGGAGCCACCTGTCCTTTCAGCCCCCTCATCAGAATCACTTGCGGGTACTCAACGAGCCGACCCGACTTTAGTCACCACATGTGTCATGTATATAAAGTATATAGTATATACCCGTGATCACCTCCCGAAGTGATCACGGCCCAGTAGTATAGCATGGCAGACGGACAAGAGTGTAGGGCCACTGATGGAACACTAGCATCCTGTACTAAGCAGTAGGATAGCAGGTAAGGGTAACAACTGTAGCAACAATGACAGGCTATGCAACAGAATAGGATTAACCGAAATCAGTAACATGCTACACTACTCTAATGCAAGCAGTATAGAGAAGAATAGGTGATATCTGGTGATCAAGGGGGGGGCTTGCCTGGAAGCTCTGTTGTACAGGGAGAAGGGTCGTCGGTGACGTAGTCGTACTCGGTGGCATCAGCGCCGGTCTCGGGGTCTACCGGAGAAGAAGAGGGGGGAAGAAACAGTAAATACGAAGCAACAAAGCATCACAAAACGTAACGAGGCAATATGCGGTGCTAGGTATGCCCTAACGCGGTAGTAAGTGATACCGGCGAAGGGGTGAAACATCCGGGAAAGTATCCTCGGTGTTTCGCGTTTTCGGACAGATGAACCGGAGGTGAAATGTTACAGGTTTACTATGCTACGGATGTGTGGCGGGCGAACGGGCTGCGTATTCGGATTCGTCTCGTCGTTCTGAGCAACTTTCATGTACAAAGTTTTTCCATCCGAGCTACGGTTTATTTTATAATAATTTTAAAATATTTAAATCATTTTTAAATTATTTTTAATTCGAAAATTAAATGTTAAATTGCTATGGGTACACAGAAGTGTACCCACAGATGGGCTTGTGTGGATGACCGGTAGGCCCAGTTGACTTGGTCAACTGCCCAGTCAGCAGAGGCTGACTGATGGGGCCGGTCAAAGTCAACGGCCCAATCAGCATTGACCGTTGACTGGTCAAATTGACCAGTGGGTCCCGATTGTCAATGACTTAGGTTAACTAAACAGGATTAGTTAACTTAATTTAGTGATTAGGTTAATTAAACTGAATTAATTAAGTTAAATAATTTAGTTAAATAATTAATTAATATATATTTTTATTATTTTTTTAATTATTTTTTTAAACGTTTTGGACCGTGGGGCCCCTCTGTCATTAGCTAAGGGGGCCTTTGCGGGCACTGGGTGCAGGACGGTGCGGGCGCATCCCGCAGCCCGATTGGGCGCTGCTACGGGCACCAGCCCGAACGAGCGAAGATGGTCGCCGGCGAACGGGCGGTGTCATTCGGGGTCGTCCCACGGGCTGCCGCGGCGAGCAAAGAAGACACGGGCGTGCGAAGTGCGGGGTAGAGGCGGCGGCCGAAGCGGGGCAACGCTCGACGGCGGGCACAGGGGGGCTGCGGTCGGCGGCGGGTGTTGTGAGCGGTGGACGGCGCGGCCGGGCACGGTGGACGGCATCCGGCAGGGGGAGAGGAGGAGGAGAGGGAGAGCTCACGGGGGCCGTAGGGTTTTGGCAGTGGGGCGCGGGGAGGCAGACGGGGACGGCCGCGTTGACGGAGAAGACGAGGGCGATGGAGTCCGGCGAGGTGGAGGCGCGTCGGGCCCCGGGCGGCGAGGATCGGTGACAGGGGCGAGGCCGTGGCTTCCGGCGGGCGCCGCACGAGGGAGAGGATGGCGCGAAGGAGGTCCGGTGACGGGGCAGAGCAGTGCCGAGGACGGGCGCCGTCGTCGGGGGCACGGGGAGGAGGACGACGAAGGGGCGGCGTCCGGGTCGCCGGCGACGAGTGCGGCTAGACGACGGGGTCGATGGCGCGACGCAGGAACGGCGGCCTCGGCACGGGACGAGGAGGAGGCCGAGGCACGCTGGGCGATGGCGGCGTCGGGGTCGTGCCCCGATCCAGTTATGGATCGGGAAGGGCGAGGACAGGGAGGCGAGCGACGGGGTCGAGGAGGCGGTCCGGCATAGGGGGGAGTCCGAGCGGCGGCGGCGGTGGTGGAGCACGGCGGCGATGGGAGGCGCGGGATCGAGCCCCTCCCTGATCCAGATGGGATCGAG
>NC_057802.1:90795085-90802888 GCF_018294505.1 Triticum aestivum
GGGATCGAGAGGAGAGGGGGAGAGGGAGTGGCGTCGGGGGGGAGTGGGAGAGCGGTAGTGGGTTAGGGTTAGCGGTTGCAAGGGGATAAGGGAGTGAGTGGGGGGCGGCCTGGGCCAGGTGGGTCGGAGTGGGCCTTTCGGCCGGGGGGATGGTGCTGGCCGGCTGGGCCGCTTGGCCCAGTTGGCCAGGGGGGTTCCTTTTCACTTTTTTGTTTGTGTTTCTTTTCTGTTTTATTTTAGTTACATTTTATTTTAGTTTTGTAAAATGCCAAATGAGCACCTAAATTAGTATTACTAATTAGTCCACTGCCACAATTAACTTGGCACCTAAAATAAAATATTTTGTAATTGTTTAGTATTTAAAGTATTTAAATAATAGTTTTGCTACTGTTTTATTACCATTTGAATATTTGAACATTTTATAAAAGTGTGGTTCTCGTCCATAATTACCTACGCATTATTTGGCACAACCCGAACATTTTAGTTTTAAAGTTTGAAAACTTTTGTTGTTTGCCTTTTATTCAATTTTGAATTTGAATTGGTTTTTGAACTAATGCGGGATTAACTACAGTGACAGAGGTGACGTGGCATCAATAGCAGGGAATTACTGTAGTCTAATTATCCGGGCGTCACAGTTGACAGGCACTTCACCTTGTCTCATTGGTAGTTGTTGTGGATGGACAGGGGTGCTCTATTTGCTTGAGCAGGCCAGCTTGATTTTTGATAGAAATTGTTAAAAGTTGTCCCTTGTTTCTGAGGTGCTGCTGCTATGTGAGGATGACAAGGTTCTATATCTTTAGCCAAACAATAAGCATCTGTTAGGGTTTGTGGACGAAGGGGTCTGATTTGGTACTTGATACCTTCTCTCAGGCCATTAACACAACATCTGACAAACCACATTTCCCCTAATTCAGGGTTTTCTTCCCGGATATCTGCCATTAGGTCCTCATACATTTTAGTGTATTCAGACACTGTATTGTGCAACTGCTTGACTAAATTGAATTTTTCAGTCAAGTCATAAGAGCCCTTGTCAGAAAATCTTTTGACCACTTCAGCTCCAAACTGTTTCCATGTCAATTGCTTCTTTAGTAATCCAAATCTCCTCAGCCACACATCAGCTTCCCCAGTAACATACATTTGAGCTAAAGAAACCTTATACTCTTCTGGAGCTCCAGACATTTGGAATACTTGTTGCATTGCCTCAACCAGCCCACTGGATCATCACCAAAAAACCGGGGAAATCTAGTTTAGGACCTTTTGTCAACGCTTTCATGAACCGTGCTTGCATATCTTGCTCATATGTCTTGTAATATCCTTGCCAAAGTTGCCTGGCTCTGTTTTGCTGATAGTATTGATTGAAGGCTGGAGTATGAACATTATCTCTGGCAGTCACTGGAGTACTAATGATGTGTATTGTTTCTGTTCTGATTGGATTTGCATACCCTGGAGGTACTTGGACTCTGCCTATCCTGATAGGAGGTAAGTGTTGTAGTTGCTCTTCTATTTGCTTTGATTTCTCTTTCTCTAATTCGAGCTGTTTTCTCAATTGCTCTGTTCTGCCTAACTGGTCCTGTATATATTCTCCTGTTGTAATGTTGGGGATTTAGGAACTTGATTAGAACTAGATGGTAGATCACTCAGAGGAGTTGTAGTTGTAGCTTTCACCAGCGACTGCAGCACTGTACTCATTGCAGATAATTGTTTGCTAAGATCCAGAACCACATGCTCCACATTACCAACGTGCTTTGAGATTTCTCCTTGCTTATCACTCATAGATAACATTTCCCCTGTAACTTGGACATCTCAGAGCGCATCTGTACATTATCTTGCTGCAGATTACCAAAATCCTCACGGAGGGCGAGAACCTCTTGCAGATCAGCATCATCAATTATTTCGGTACGACCCATCGCCTTGATCAGAGACTCGGGTGAGGAATTTTACCACTGGATACTCCCATCAACCCTGCCCTTACCTCTGATCCTGCTGCCGCCACGGTCCACGCTGCCATAGCACACGGGTCTACGCACGAACTCGAAATTTTATCGATCAAGTAGTGTGCTCGAACAACCGATTCTACTCGACAGATCTGTGCCCGAATTTCACTGCCCCCAGCGCCTCCACACCGCCGCCAATCACTACAACCTCGCCGCCCCTCCGCCCACAGGACACCGCCACCAATTGCGAAGAAGGGTGGGACAAAGGGTGGGAATCACTGATCTGAGAAACAAAATTTCTCCCCCTAAATCACTCATCCGCCAAGGATCGTTGGCTCGTGATACCAATTTGTCAGGACCTAACTAAGATCTACTAAAGAATCAAAGGATTTGTATACGAAAATTGTATTGGACTCTCTTCAGATCCCCTTTTGTATTGATAAAAGTATGAACTATGAGAGTATAAGAGAAGCCATCGAGGCAATCTTCTGGAAAGGAATAGAATGCGCAGGACAGCCACAACCCGACTGTATTTATAGGGATAGCCGTTTTACTGGCAAGACAATGAAAGTAAACAGTAACTATTGAAAACGGTAAGTAGATGATCTAATGGCTCGCGACGAAGCTTAGGTGAGGAGCGATCCTGGTCGTTGGTTTCTGACGAAGCGTTATCTGAACTTCAACAGTTAACTGAAGATATTATGCATCTCCATGCCTGACACACCGTCGCCCGTTGGGGTGTAGAGCGAGTAGAAGGAGAGGCGACGCACTGGTGGCTAGGGTAAGGACTGGGGAATCGATCGGGAGTGGATGCTGAGATTAGTAGGATGGGCCGTTGGAGGAGGCACGTACGTACAGGAGGAGAAAAGGCTTGAGATGTTGGGCTGTGTGTGGGCCGGGCTTTTACGTATAAATTTGTCCATGTTCACATCTAATCGGTATCATCGGTTACTTTGGTTAACTAAAGTACAAGACCAAAATTCATAAATTAAGTTTGGTTTTTACAAAGTGTAGACCGAACTAAGGACCAGAATTTTTGGTTTCGGTCTTTTCGGCTTCAGTCCTGGGTTTTTCGATTCGGTAGTTCGGTGCTCGGTTAATATGCCTACTCCTACATAAGAGCATGAAAAGTACTACATATTTTGTTTCATATGCGCCTTTTTATGTCTTCGTTTTGGGAATGGGGGGAGATATGGGGGACATGTCGGATGCGAGCTCGGATGCTCAATGGTAGTACATGACTGGTTAAGAGTTAACCAATGGTTTTATTTCGGCATCTCTTCTTCGTAGCTATGAGAGTTTCGTCCTAAACTAGGAGTACTGGATAACAGCCTAAGAGCATGTACAACCGGAACCCCATATCCATCTCAAATGTCTGGGCAGCCTACCCGGACAGAAAACTATCACCCAACCCGACCTGGCAAATTAAGCACAAACGCTTGGCTTGACCGATGTTTGAAGTGAGGCAAACATCAAGCACTGAAAAAAAATACTTGTTCTTGTTAATGTTAACTTTTTCAGAAAAAGAGAAAGAAAAACTCGTATTGGTGTTAAAAAGACATCGCAACGCTTGGGCATATTCCATGAAGGATGTTAAGGGGGTAAGCCCATCTATCTATTCACACGTCATTCCTATAGAAGAAGGGGCTAAACCAGTCATTGAAAAGTCAAAGAAGGTTGAATCCCCATTCCAAAAATGTGGTAATAAAGGAGGTAATCCTTCTACTCAATGTTGATGTAATTTTTTCAGTTTCTGGTAGTAAATGGGTTAGTACGGTGCATTGTATTCCCAAGAAAGGAGGTATTTCCATTGTGTCTAATGAAGATAACGATATAGTCCCTACTAGAAATGTTATCGAATATGGTGTGTGTGTGTGTGTGAAATAAAAAATAAATGGTCTCAGAAGGATCATCACCCATTGCCATTTATAAATTAAGTATTAGAAAGGATGGCTAACAATTCTTATTTTTGTTATCTTGATGCATACTCTAGGTTTTTCCCCAATACCCATTCGACTGGAAGGCCAAGAAAATACCACTTTCACATGTCCCTATGGTAGATATACTTATCGCACAATGCCCTTTGATTTTACGCAATAGGACATCTTCATTTCAAAATTGTGCCTCTATTATCTTTTCTGATTGGTGAACGAATTGTCGAAGTGTTCATGGACAGCATCTCTGTCCAAGGCATTTCATTCTACCACTGTTTTTACAATCTCATGAAAGTTTCGAAGAGATGTGAGGAAACAGGTTACGTATTGAATTGGGAGAAGTGTCACTTTATGGTTACCGAAGGTGTGGTCTTGGGCCATAGAGTTTTCTCTAAGAGTTTCAAAATAGACCAAGAGAGAATCGAGGTAATAGAAATTTTACCTTATCCTCAAGATGCAAAAGGGATGCAAACTTTTATTGAACATGCAAATTTTTATAGGCGGTTCATTACAGATTTCTCTAAACTGTCAAAGCCACTTATTAGTCTCTTGCAGAAAGACATCACATATTCTTTCAATGAGGAATGTGTATCAGCTTATGAAAAGCTGAGGGATTCCTTGATCACCGCCCCGATCATGCAACCTCCCAAGTGGGATGAACGTTTGGGATGTGATGCTAGCAATTATGCCATTGGATTTGTCTTAGGGCAGTAGGATGAGAAGAAACTTAACGTTGTCTTTTATGCTAGCAGGAGTTTCGATGACGATCAAAGGCACTTGGCTACTACTGAAAAATAATTACTTTCTATTGTCTTTGCTTGTGATAAGTTTAGATCTTATATTATTAATTCTAAGGTGATTGTGCATACGGATCAACATGCCTTACGTTATCTTCTCTCAGGAGCACGGAAGCAAAAGGAGGCGCGACAAACTAGCTGGAAATCTCATCTTACATCCCTATCCTGCGAGCACACCAATAAATAAAATACACGGGAGACCGTGAACATATGTTAAACTAACTTTTTCTCTTTGTTCTCGTTTTACTTTTTTTTTTTGTTTATTTGTTTTTCCATTCCTTTTCTGTTTTTTATTTTATGGGTTTCCTTTTCTTGTTGTTTTCAATTTTTCCATTTTTTATTTCCATCAGCTTCTTTTTTCAATTTCATAATATTTTCCCAATATCGCGAAGAATTTTCAAATTCTTGAACATTTTCCAATCCACAGACTATTTTCAAGTTCATGACTATTTTTCAAATCCATGAACCTCTGTCAAGTTCTTGAACATTTTTCAAAGTCATGAAAAAAATTCAAATTTGTGAACTCTTTTTTTAAATCCACAAACTTTTATAAATTCTTGAACATTTTTAGAAATATTCAATGTTTTTCCAGATTCTTGAAACTTTTTTCAAATAGATGAACATTTTTCAATTTGTGAATTTTTCAAATCCGTGAATAGTTTTCAAACTCTAATTCTTTTTCAAACCATGAAAGTTTTCAAAAATGCACGAAGTTTTTCAATTTAATAAACTATTTCTAAAAGGGACATTTATATTTATGTCCCTAATTTGTGCCCACCCTAAGATTTACCCCTAAAATAATCATATGCCGAAATTTGCCCCTCTTTCGTCAAGTGCACTTACAGAAATGCCTTCCTACATTTTCATCCACTCAAAGGCCTTTGAACTTAAGTGCGCGTATAGAAAAATTAAACGGCCAAAGGCCTTTGACTAGACAGAAAATGTACGCAAGGGCATTTCTATAAGCGCACTTAATGAAGAGGGGCAAATTTGAGCACATAATCTTTTTAGAGAACAATCTGAATAGATGGTTCGAGTTAGAGGCTGAATTGCAAATGGCCCTTTCTGAAATAGTTAATAGTCATATGGTCAACTATCAAATGGTCAATGCTCAAACGGCCAGTATGTCAATCAGTTCAACTTTTTTTTAGCGGAGTAGACTCGTGGCTCCTATCCTCCGCGTAGGCGGGAAATAGTCAAGTAACGCACAACCCGATCACCCCCCTGCACAATAGTCAAGTAACGTATTGTTTTTTCTTCGTTGTTTTCCTCTTCCTTGTTCTTTATTTTTTTTTCCTTTTTTTGTTATTCAAAAAATGTTCATTCATTTTCAAAACTTATTCACTGAACTAAAAAATTAAAACAAGCCCAAAATTGTTCATCAAATTCAAAAATGTTCATGAAATCAAAAAAATTTCACCGAATTCTAAAAAATGATCATAAGATTCAAGAAATCGTTCATGAATTTAAAAAAATTCATCAAATTCAAAAATAAAATTGAATTTATGTTTTTTCATCAAATTATAGAAAATGTTCATCGAATTCAAAATTTGTTCTGCAAAAATAAAAAGTGTTCGTCAATGTTAAAAAGTATTTCATAAATAAAAAATTGATCATCCGAACTCAAAAAGTATTTGTTTTCCAAATCATGAACTTTCTTTTAGATCAAGATTGTTATTTATTTTGAAGTCGTGAACATTTTTTAAAACTTGGAACTTTTTAAAGATGAAAAAAAATAGAAAAGTAAACAAAAATTGGGGAGCCCCCTCACTTGGGCCATCCCAAGTTTGTGCGCGGGGACAAGGTGCTTCGTGTTAAGTGGTTTTCTACCGCGTACAAGGAGGATTAGGAAGTCCGACCGAGCTAGCGAAGGGGACGATCGATCCAAGCGATAAATCAATTCATGTGTGTTGCGCCGGCCCACGCGAGAAGGCGTATGAACTTGGCGCTTAACGTGCCAAACAGGAGGGCGGCGAAGAGTTAACAGAATTAATCACTAGTGCAACCTACCAAACAACATGTGTTGTATACAACATGTCTCGAGCACCAGTATCATACAGTCCACCAAACAGAAATCTTGTCTAATACTTGCATCACCTCAACCAGGCCACGCTCAGCCAGCATCCCTCATGCGATGAAGGCTAGAGCAACCTAGCCAACCAAACACACCCTATATCTCAATTCATGCGAGACTTCCTTCTGTCTCGCTGAAGCTATCCACTGCGATGTACCTATTGGGCCGGCCCAGTTTCATGGTTTTTTCCATTCACTAGTCGCTGGAGTTCGCTCGCTCGCTACGCTTCGTTCCCCGGTTTTGCTAGGTTTTTCGGTTTCTCTTGCTTTTTCTTTGCTTCCTCACTAGTTTATCCAATTATTCTGTTTTTATTTGTTGTTAACCATTCTTCTTTGTTTCTTACACGGTTTTTGACTGGTTTCATTCTTTTCTTTTAATTTTATTTTTTCACCGATTTCCGTTTTCTTCTCCGGTTTCCATTTTTTCTTCCATTTTTCTTTGACTGTTTTTGGTTTGTTCGTTTTTTCTCGGTTTTCAATGCCTTTTTCTTTCCTTCCTTTTCTTTATTTTTTCTTTTATTTTGTTTCTTTCTTTCTCGTTTTCCAACAATTTTCTTTTGTTTTCTCTCAGGTATTTATTGTTTTTCAACACACATTTATGGTATATATCTAATACATTTTTATCACACACATTTAACATTTTTCATACATAAATTTTATATTTTTTAATACATGATGAACATTATTCCTATAAAAAAATATTTTCTAGAATGCTCCATTAAGGTTTTTTAATAAAAAGATTAACATTAAGTAATACATGGTCATCATTTTTCTACACATTTATTATTTTTTAAAGGCTTGATTAATATTTTTTATACAAGATTAATATTTTTATAATACATAGTCAACAATTTTTCTATACACATTTGGTGTTTTAATGTTTGATACTTTGATTAACATTTTTCAAATACTTGTTCAACATTTTTTTTTCAAATTTCTTGATAAACTTTTTAAATACATGATCTATTTTTTCCTCATTTTTGTAATAAATGGTCAAGATTTTTTATGTACACATTTAAAAAATTTAAAATGCTTGATTAACATTCTTTTAATAATTGTTGAATA
>NC_057802.1:90803328-90808123 GCF_018294505.1 Triticum aestivum
TTTAATACATGGTCAACATTTTTTAAACACATTTATCAATTTCTAAAAACTTGATTTTTTAACTACTTGTTCAATATTTTTTCAAATGCTTGATTAAACATGTTTTAAGTACATGATCAAAAAAATCATACACATTGTATTTTTTATGCATTTTTCCTATGTGTGATAAACATTTCCTCTGTAAACATTTAGCATTTTTCAAATGCTTAATTGAATTTTTTTCAAATGTTTTACGTAGAGTGTTTTTCCTAATATATATTTTTGTATACTTGAAACTATAAATAAAATTGAAAAATAAAGAAAAAAATGAAAACAAAAAACATGAAAAGAAAACAGAAGAAAAAAAAAAGATTGTGGCCTCCCGTGCGCCTGGGCCTGTCTATCTGGGCTCCCCTTCATGTGGGGATACCCTAGGTCTGGATATATAGGCGAGAAATTGGGGCGCCAGAACAGGGAGCTCTCAGCCACGATCCCCGACGATCCATGTGGATCTAGTCGTAACCAAACAAGGCCAGAAAGCAGTGATGGCGCGTATAGGGCTCCAACTGCTCTTGACCAAAGGAAAGAAAAGGAACTCATGTTGCTCTTATATGGAGGAAACAATAGAATGGAGAATCGGTAGAAGGGGCAGTTTGGTTGCTGCCCTGGATCAAACTTGCCTGGCCTGGCACTTGCCTGCGGTATGTTTGGTTCGTGTCCTCATCTATTCCACGTCTAGCCTGGCCTGGGGATCTCACGATGTCATTAGCCTGGCTCAAAGCATGGAAACCGAATTAGCCTGGTCCAGGCATCCGAAACGGGACGCCTGGGCAGCTGCCTGGTGAGCCAATCCTATGTTTCAAATAAAAAACAGGAGTGGCAGAGAATGCAGTGGGCTGATTTGACATACTTTAATACCCACCAGGCCTGGTCACGAACCAAATAACCGATCTGTGTGCCTTGCCTGGCCAGGCAGTAAACAGCAAAATTTCAGGCTCATTCCAGGCACACTTTTTTCTCAGGCACGGTGTCGAGAACACCAACCAAACTGCCCCGAAATCCACGCAATAGTAAGTATGAAGTAGCAGCCAACAACCTACCATTCATAGCCACCATCAACGGGAGGAGAACAAGATGGGAGTAATTTGCAGCAATTTCAGTTGCTGCTAACACTAAAGTATACTTGATGCATCGCCCAGATGCAGAGGCCGGGGGTCATCCTCCTTTTCTAAAAAAAGGGTATACTTGATGCATATGCGTGTATACACTGCTTTGAGTCCCTTGAAAGTGAGACCGTTACATGACCTTGGGAGTGGGCTGAGGTCGTGTTCGTTTTTTTAGGAGGTGTTCTTTTTTTGCGGGAAATCTTCCGATCTATTCATCTTCAAATCATGGCAGTACAACGAATACCAAAAATAATGAAAATTACATCCAGATCCGTAGACCACCTAGCGACGGCTACAAGCACTAAAGCGAGCCGAAGGCGCGCCGCCGTCATTGCCCCTCCATCGTCAGAGTCGGGCACAACTTGTTGTAGTAGACAGTCGGGAAGTCGTCGTGCTAAGGCCCCATAGGACCAGCGCACCAGAACAGCAATCACCGCAGATGAAGAATAACATAGATCGGAAGGATCCAATCCATTCATTAGTCTCTAATAATACCTGTTTAGTATGTTATCTGCTTTTATTTATTGTGCATATTAGTTTTGTCTGAAGTCAAATTTTACAAACTTTCACAAATTTATAGAAAAACATATTAATATATACAATACCAAATCAATACTAGTATTAAATTCATCACTGAATATATTTCCACGGCATATGGATTTTTTTCTTGTGAATGCTCATTTTATGTTCTATAAAAAAATCATCGATCTTTATCAAGTTTGACCTCAGTCAAGGTTAAATAAAATGAAGAGTGATAAAATACTGCTAGTACTTAAAAATTGGATGCCCCAGCATTTTGGCGCCCTGTGCATGATGCTGCAACTTTCCGAGTCTGGCCTCAACTTTGACAGAGGTAGTTGGTACTTGCAAATCGGTGGCCACTTTCTTCCTTTTTGGATGGGGGAAAGGATAGGATGGCGGTCCCGCGCGCACTGTGCTGCATGGCTCGGGCCAGTGGGCTAGCGGCTAGTGGTGGCATACGCATATCAGCGACCAAGGACCAACATCACCCACAGGCCGCTACAGAGGATGGATCAGGGCAACACGTCGGTCGTCTCCGTTCCTGTATTGACCGAGCCCTCGCGGCCACTCGATTGTGAAGCATACGCCGCGGTCCAACAAGGTTTTACGCGAGGACTAGCCGCGGCCCCGTAACAGAGCATCTCCAACAGCCGCGCAACGCGTCGCGTGAAGTCAGAATACAGTGTCGGGTTAGCCAGCTTTTATGCGACGATGCGCTAGCTCCAGCGGCCGCCGCAGATTAAAGCACGCCCGAGCCGCTCCAACAGGCGCACTATATTTCATCTGATTTTCCTACTACGATTCGATACGTACATAGTTTTCTCCTACGATAGATAGTTTATAGTTCATCCGACTCGAACGCTGCCTGCTTCTACGATAGCCTACTTCTACAATACAAAATAAAATGAAAAACTAGTAGTACTCGTCCGACTCGGACTCTGTCTCGGTGATGTCCTCGTCCGACGTCTGTGCATAGGCGTCAAGGAACCACTCGTCGCCGGAGTCCCAGGAGGACGCATCTCCTAGCACGATGTTGTATTTAGCTACCGCCCTCCGCGTTGGCTTGTCCTAGCAATAGGCGGCTTGCTCCTCCCTTCTCTTCGCCCTCCTTTGGGCGAAGAACTGTTCCTCATTGGTGTCTTCCAGGAAGTGATGGCTCCACAGCGCCATGGCTTGCTCGTCCATCTCGGCCAGCCTGAGACAACGCTCCCGCCTCTGGTGCTTGCGATGATCCTCGTCGGTGAGAAGCCGTGGGAAAGGCGCCAACTCCTGTGCCCGCTCCCGCGTCGCCACGTCGGCGAAGCTCATGTCCTGACGGGACCGCAGGAGGCGCCACGCCGCAGCGTCGTACGCGCGGGCGCCCTCTTGGGCGGTGTCGAAGGTTCCGAGGCGGAGGCGCATGCCGCCGTGCGACAGAATCTCGGCGGAGTAGGTGCCGGACGGACGCACGCGGACGCCGCGGTAGCCGAAGCTCCCCGGCGGCGAGGCGGCATGGTGGCGCGGTGGTGGCGTGTTGGCGGCAGAGGGCGATGGAGAGATGGAGAGAGCGGCGGAGGGCGCTGCAATTTATAGGCGCGCCGGACGCAGCGCGCCAAACGTAGCGCCCGAGCTACCGCCTTTTCCCCCGCGCGCTAGTTTCCCGCCACCGCTGAAGCGCGTGAAAACGTCCCGCTCGCTAAAAAGCCAATTTACCGCGCGCATGCGTCTTTTGACGCGGCTGTTGGAGATGCTCTGATTCGGTGAGGCTAGCCTGCAGCATCTGTCTCACTTGCTCCTAGATAGTCAGCTCGTGGAATTGGCCTTGCACTCACATCAATCGTTATGGGTTTACGGAGAGAAGCGGTGTCCGTGGTCCTCGATCGGTCGCGGGAGGGTCCCTTCAGCGAGTCAATACACCGCGAAAAATCTACTTAAGAACCGAAGAGGATGATTTCGAGTCCGCAGCAGATCGTTTGACCCGGCAGCCTGCAAATGCAGGCATTCATGTCACCGGCCACGACCTCGACCTCCAACTTCCGTACCAGCTCGCTCTCCTTTTCCTTGGTCCTATACTGCTTGATCTGTCAACAGTAGTCCGAACTGAGGAGTCTCGCGCTGGTCCTAACTGAGTGTTTACTGTATGGCTATCGGTTAATTTGTCTCCCTGAGTCTAGCTGTTTTTCGAAAGTAAATATCGTCAGAAAATTAGGGTGTTTCATCATAAAGCATGTAGACACGGAAAAAAAATATAGAGTGATCCAAATTATAAGGAAATTAGGATGAAAACCCAAATAAAAGGGAAAACACAATAACACAAAAGTCGTCCTTAACATACCACCACCACATAACATGATCACCGCCTCGAGTTATTGAGACTGATGTCTTCAGAAAAGCCTTCGACAAGAGTAACAACGCTTGTGTATGATATCATTCTTGTCATCGACCCTCGTCGATCACAAAGCTTTTGCCCTGACTCGCACTCGACCGCCCAGATCAACCTTGGTGAATGGTTTAGCCGAGGAAACGGACTTCGTTGCCGCTTTAACTCTAAGCGGACACGGCCCGTTGAATGAAAGCTTTGGCCCAAAGCCTAATTCCTCGCCACCTCGACGAATACTGGGTTGGAGGGCTAGCCGTTGAACCTACGAGACCGAGCAACATCTTTGTTTGTGTTCGACAACAACTAAGCACACCAAATGGACCAAATGGACATCACAACTACAACATCGCACTGGAGTAGCAACCGAGTCAACGTCAGCGCCACCACTCCTGTCCAACATGGAACATGTAATACCAATATGCCCGTCGAGCAACCACCTCATGTGCCGCACTACGACTAGCAACATGCCACCACACCGAGGACCACCGCGAGCGGGTCGTTATTCAAGGCGAAAGAGGAAAGTGTCGCCCCCATGTGCTCCTCCCAGGCTTCGCCAGGTGGAGTATCTCGACAAGGACGAGGGAGAGAGTGGGATGCTTGGGGAGCTGTCGCCACCTTTATCTCCTAACATATGGAGCAATACGTGTTAGTATGTTTCCTAAGTCTAGTTCTTGGTTTGTGTAACCAGCGAAACCTCTCCTTCAGGTCGCTCTCTCATGGGTGACTCAAGGTCACCTTAAATCCTTGTCATCAGTAACCTCTCCTCCCT
>NC_057802.1:91132531-91153326 GCF_018294505.1 Triticum aestivum
AGATTTGCTGCCCTCACATAGTAAAAGGTCTCCAGGATTAGATTTGCTGCCCTCACATAGTAAAAGGTCTGAAGGATTAGATTTGCTGCCCTCACATAGTACAAGGTCACCAGGATTAGGTTTGCTGCCCTCACATAGTAAAAGGTCTCCAGGATTAGATTTGCTGCCCTCACATAGCATGAACAAACTCTGCATCACCACTTTATGCCTCCTTGCAGGTACATTGTGCTGATGCGTCCACTGTCGCATGTCCTTATACCAACCTTTTGCTGTTGTTAATGTAAGGGCGCATATAAAATGAAACGATCACACTGTTACCTTAGGGACATGTCTAACCAGTGTTATTGTTAATCTAATCCCTCCAGTGATAAGATGCAATTAAACTGTATTACAAATGGCACTCCTGCTGTTTTCCCCAGTATGATAAGTAAGTTGCTCCTTTACGCTGCTGAGTGTCTTGGTGTCCCCACGGTCCCATGCCCTTAAACCAACTCTTTAGCTGCTGTTGATTTACTGTATCTGGTAAAGAAGCAATGCCACCATTAAAGTAATCCCATATTTGAGGAATCTCATTGTTAATCGTAATGCTTCTGGTAACATGAAGCATTGCTGACGTTTTAAAATTTCTACTGTCCTTGCGTGATTGCCATGAACATAATTAAGATGCTTCTTTTCATTTCGTATATGTTTTGTATATTCTTATTGACCAGCAACTGTTTACTTTCCATCTTTTTGTGCAGATAGGGATATCCATTTCACCTTGTTGCTATTGTGACCTTTTGGTGAACTGCACAAAACACTTTTTTTTGAATGAGTGTCTTGTGCAGTTCAACTAAAATGTCACGTGGGCAACATCTCTCAATTTTGGTGGAACTGCACAAAATGGTGATTGGAGTTTCCAAAATCTCCATCAAGTTCTGCTGGTAATCTCGTGCAACATTTTATTAGCCTTTGCAAGATGAGCCGTCACTGTCACCACAATGGCACTTTATTTTAGTGGAACTGCACAAAGGATAAGAAAATTATAGTTGCACCTTACATGAGCCGGACAGCCAACCTCAATGTTCCTCAATTTTAGTGCAACTACTAAAGAAGAACCTGCCAGCTCACGAGAGCAAGTACTTCTTGCTAGCTGAATGATGCAATCTTTGCTTCATTTCAGGTGAACTGCAGAAAAAGGCGCATGAATTGAATCATGGAACTCCAGGCAGGCTTCATCCGAGTGGAGCTGCAGGTTGAGTAAAGGAAGCCACTATTAAAGTGAAATAATGCTCTCCTGGTTTGTGCTGTGCAAACAGGAATACTCAACTACAGATGTTGTGACGGTCAAGAGCATTCGCCAAGTTCTTCGATTGTATGACATGGCTAGCCAACATGGATTTAATCCTGATATTCACTTTATCAAAAATCTCTAATGGGTTGGTTCTGAATCTTGCAAGCTGGGAATCAATGAGATGTTAGGCATCTTTGTTGTACTTATTATTTGAATCTTATTTGTTGGTTCTGAATCTTGCAAGCTGGGAATCAATGAGATGTGTAGGCATCTTTGTTGTACTTATTATTTGGATCTTATTTGTTGGTTCTGAATCTTGCAAGCTGGGAATCAATGAGATGTTTAGGCATCTTTGTTGTACTTATTATTTGGATCTTATTTGTTGGTTCTGAATCTTGCAAGCTGGGAAACACGGCATGGTGATGCAGAGGACAACAACCATAACAAACAGTTCAAACTTGGTAGTATTATCTTTGTGAAAGTGCGACAAATGTGTTGATCGTGTGCGTCCTGAGAATAATAATTCTAATTGTTGTGCATGTTGATCCTATGGCACTGATAGAACGAGCCAATGCATTGCTTGTTTTAAGTATAAATTTCTATTAAAGCTAACTAAATTTAATTAAAGTGACCACTAACTCCTGTTATTACAGTACCAATAAAGACCCGCTCTTGAACCGACGTGTGGCTGGAGTAGGTTTCTTAATGGAGGCGTTTGAATGCACCGAGGGTGCATCTTCTGCTGGGCGTGCAGCGGACGAGGGAGGGGTAGTAACTGTTGTCGCCTGTACACACTCAGAATACTGTTGAATCCAGTTCCCCAAGAGCTGAAAAACGAACTGCCGCCGCCGCCTACACACTCGTTCACTTGAAGAGACTCCAATGGCGATCCGAGGGGTGAGCCTGCTGGATATGGACTTCAATAAGGAGTTCCCCTTTGAGTTCGCCGTTCAGTCCTATGGCTGCACCAAGTTGAATGTGATGTACACCAATGATCCGGACTCGGTGAAGCTCTGCCTCCCCGAGTTCAAGCAGTACCTACAGGACGAGAAAGCACAAGGTTGCAGGACTAGACCTTGTGCCCATCCATTCGTCTCCTGACAGGGACCAGCGGATCACCGTCGCCCAGGTATGTGTGCGGGACGAGGTTCTCATCTACCACTTCTGTGGGGCCATCAAAGGTTCTGGAGCATTCGCCCGTTTCATCGGCAACGCCGACTGCACCTTCGCTACGGTGGAGAGAAGGAAGAACGCAACGATTCGGCCATCTGGTGCAACAAGCTTGTCGACATCCAGAAGCAATACAAGATCATCAGCAACGGGCAGGAGAAGGACTCTGTGGTTGACCTCGCCGAGGCCATCATCGACCCCTGATACACCAACATGAAAGAAGACAACGATACCAAGGACCTGAGCACGTGGGAGGTACCTCTGAATCTAGCCTACATAACCTACGCGGCCAAGGACGCATACGCATTCTACGACATGTACAGGCAGATCTTGGACATGAGGGCGTGTCTGCTTCCCGTAACCGACGAGTACATGGACAGCCGCAGCGTCATGATCAAGCGTGCCAGGAAGGTCTAGATGTTGTACTTTATCTGTTTATAAGCACCTTTATTATCTGAGTGTTTCATGCATTAGCCTAAGTGTCGTAATTATCTGTTTTGTCCGAAATATTTCTTTTAAGAACCCATTAACATGTTTGCTTTTTTAGTGGCTATTTGCTTATGTATGTAACTAGTTCACTTGTCCGTTAAAAAAAACTAGTTCACTCGGCTGCCGTGCTTTGAATCTCCTTCCTCCCAACATATTCCCCTCCTTAGGTGGACCCAGCAGGTCTCGAACATAGACATATGGGACCAACCACCTATCCATTTGTATTTCTTTATTTTGTTCAATCTTTCATCCTATTCCTATACAGCTCAGTTCTATTTTTAGTTTTCATTAATCCTATATCTGAATTTTGAGTAATTCTAACATGCTCCCTCTTACCCCCTCTTTTCACATGGGAGGTAAGAAGGTAAGAGTAAATCAGACCACTATTTAATCAAATCAATGGCTCAGATCTATTATGTACTCTTACCTCTCATGTGAAAAGGGGAGGTAAGAGGGACCATGCTAAAATTTGCCCTGAATTTTCTCCCACTTTCTTTTTCGATGTAAACTTAGTTTTCTCCTAGTACTTTTCCCTAGAACCAACTCAACTGTCCCACGTCTAGCCTAAAAAATAATAATACCCTACGTACTATTAACTCATCAAATTTAAATGATATTTTATTTCGTAAGTTGAAAGTTCTTACAAAATAATAATAATAATTGTTTATATATAACTTGGCAAGTTAACTCCTAGTGATTGCGTACATAAGCTTGCAAAGATTTTACTGACCAATGCACTAATAGACGTGCAATCATGTGTTTATGTTTTTATAACATTTCTCCGTCTAGCCCAACATGATATTTTCACCCAGCCCAGCAAGTCTGCGGATCTCGAGAAAAATGCAAATGGGCTTTAAATTCTACCATATATATAAATGGGCTGCATAGATGCTACATCATTGTTTCACCCAGCCCACCAAATGGACTAAAAAAACAAATGGACTGGCTGACATGTGGGCCAGTAGGTCGAAGCCTAAGAAGGCGTTGGATTTACATCCAACGGCCGGCATTCTTCTTCAATCTCTCGTCTTCTTCCCCCAGCGCTGCCGGGACCGCCTGCTCTAGCCTTCGGCGTCCAGCGGTGTTGTTTTGTGCTCCTCAGCAAAACGCTACCCCGCCGACGGCCAGGCCATCCCTCCACTCCGCACCTCCTGTTATTCTCTGCCGAGTGTAGGCCCACCCCGCACCCAAACCAGTCAAGTTTCCCACTCCTCTCCATCTGTGACTCCACTACCGCGTCTTCCCCATCTCCAGGTCATTCCAGTCTGGGGCCTCGCGGTCGTCCACCGCCTCGGTGCGCTCGGCACGGCGTGGTCAACATACGAGAGTCATCGGAAGAGGACTGTACATGGAGAGCCTGACGGCTGGGACCCACGAGGTCCATGGTCACATGCAAGGAAAGTGCCTCCTTATTACGCACTGTACGTGGACTGTACGTGGGAAGGGCTTCTGTATTTCACAAGAAAAACGTTCCCCCCGCTGACAGGTCGGACCCACCAGCTATATCTTCGCACGCAAGGAAGTGCCTCCTTATTACGCACAAAAGAATGAATACCCTCTGCTAGCTGGGACCCACCATAGTGGGTGGCTGACTTGTGGGCCTACTAAGTTGACGGGGACGGAGGGCTTTGTCAACTTAGTCAATATGAACGATTCTAGCCCCAGTGACCGTACGATGTCCATACAACGGCCATAGTGCTTCTTCAACCTATGGTCTTCTTGCTCTAGCCGCCCAAAGCGGCGCCGGTCGTGCCGCGTGCTCCTGCCACCCGTGGCCGGCTGTGATGCCGCGGAGGCCTCACCGCTGGCCAGGGCATCCCTCTACTCACCCACACCCCCTGTTATTCTGCGGCGACGGCAGCCTCACGCCGCAGCCGAACCAGTGAACCCTCGTACTCCTCTCCGCGTGGGCATCCACTGCCGCGTCTTCCCCAGCTCCGCGTCGTCCCCTTCCTAGGCCTCGCCGTCATCCACCACCTTGGTGCTCTCGGCGCGGCGTGGTCAATGTGGTCAATGACCGACTTCCATCGGAAGAGTACTGTACGTGGAGAGGCTGACAGCTGGGTCCACGGCCGCAGCTGAGTCCACGGCCACAGCCCAGTTTTTTTGTGATTTGCCAAGTAAGTCGCTTTGTCAGGCCCGTTAGGCTGCAAATCTTTCAAGACGAGGAGAGCTTCATTCGGCTGGGCGAGAAAATGGCCTATCAGTAATGAGAAATGGGTTATACATTTTTAAAACACATCAAACCGGCAATTAGTTTCAAATTTCGTTTTTTCATTTCGAGATTTTTAATTGCATTGATTTTTATGCATGGACAATTTGTTGGATTTTATATTGATATACATTTATTTTTTAAATCAGTTTGAATGTGACTCGAAATTTCGGGATTAAAAACAGTTCGGACCGCACCGAAATATGCAAAATTTTGTATAATTTTTTAACCGTGGCCACAATATGGGCTGTAATGCTAACAAAAAGAATATGGCCTCCAAAAAAACCTTAAGAATTAGCAAATGGGCTGTAAATTATTAGAAATAATGGCAGATGGGCTGTATGCTGTTTTCCACAGATTTGAGGCTTTCCTAAAAAAAGGTTGATGCACAAGCAGTGACTGTTGGATTTCCATCCAATGGTCGTCGTGCTTCTTCAATCTCTGCTCTTCCTGCTCCACCCGCTCAAACAAGCGCCAGCGGGACTGCCTGCTCCCTCCTACCCATGGCCGGCTGTGCTGCCGCGTAGGCCTCACCGCCCCACCGTACTCCCATCGCTGGCCTAGCCATCCCTCTACTCACCCACACCTGCTGTTATTCTCTGGCGACGGCAGATGAACCCGTAAACCCTCGTACAGTCGTACTCCCCTCCGCGTGGGAAACAACTGCCGAGTCTTCCCTGCCTCCGTGTCATTCCCTTCCTAGGCCTCGCCGTCGTCCACCGCCCTGGTCAACGTGGTCAATGACCGACATGCATTTGAAGTGGACTGTACGTGGAGAGGCTGATAGCTGGGTCCACGGCCGCACGCAAGGAAATGCCTCCTTATTACGCGCAAAATAATGATTCCTCCACCTGACATCTGGGACCCACCGAAAGGGCCTCTATATTTCACGAAAAAATGTTACCTCCGCTGACAGCTTGGACCCACCAGCTATATCTTCGCACGCAAGGAAGTGCCTCCTTATTACGCACAAAAAATGAATACTCCCCCTGCTAGCTGGGACCCAGTATAGTGGCAGGCTGACTTGTGGGCCTACTAAGTTGACGGGGATGGAGGGCTTTGTCAACTTAGTCAATATGCACGATTCTAGCTCCAGTGACCGTACAATGTCCATCCAACGCCCGTAGTGCTTCTTCAACCTCTGGTCTTCTTGCTCCAGCCGCCCAAACCAGCGTCGGTCGTGCCTCGTGCTCCTGCCTCCCATGGCTGGCTGCGATGCGGCGGAGGCCTCAATGCCCCCTACTACTCCCACCGCTGTCGAGGCCATCCCTCTACTCACCCACAGCCCCTGTTATTCTGCGGCGACGGCAGCCTCACACCACAGCGAACCAGTGAACCCTCATACTCCTCTACGCGTGGGCATCCACTGCCGCGTCTTCCCCAGCTTCGCGTCGTCCCCTTCCTAGTCCTCGCCGTCGTCCACTACCCTGGTGCTCTCGGCGCGGCGTGGTCAATGTGGTCAAGGAACGGCTTCCATCGGACGTGGACGGTACGTGGAGAGGCTGGCAGTTGGGTCCACGACCGCAGCAAGGAAGTGCCTCATTATTACGCGCAAAATAATTATTCCTCCACCTGACAGCGGGGACCCACCGGACGGGCCACCGTATTTTGCGAAAAAACGTTTCCCCCTGACTGCTCGGACCCACCAGCTACATCTTCGCACGCAAGGAAGTGCGTCCGGGCAAAAAAAAAACGATTCGCCCCCCTGACTGTTGGGACCCACCAGCTACATCTTCACAGGCAAGGAAGTGCCTGACAGTCGGGACCCACCTGGTCGAAGCGTACGTAGCATTGTCATTCTGGTCGCAAACGTGTAACTACATACTGGTCGATGAAGAGGCGCGCACGTGTCGTAGTAGAGGCGCGCACGTAGCATGTACACATACGCACAACGGCCAGGGTGCAAGAAAGTAAATACGGCCACGTACGTACATACGGGCGGGGTCTCGAACGCCTACTCGCGCATACGTACAGCCAGGGCTCGTGTACATGGCTGGGTCGGAACGGAGAAACAGCGTCGTCGTCGTGTTCATGGGGAGGCAACGGAATGCGTCGTGTTCATCGGGAGGCAACGGAATGCGTGGGAGCCAACCGGCTTGGACGGAACAACCGATGGAAACGAGGCCTGGCGTACCGCAGAACGGAGGAAACGGCCTTGTGTTCGACCGGCCACGTTCGAAACGGGATCCTGTTCATCGGGAGGGGTCTGGCGTACCGCAAAACGGAGGAAACGGACCTCCTACGGTCGAAATGGGGGTCCTATTGATCGGGAGGGGTGTGGCGTACCGCAAAACGGAGGAAACGGACTTGTGTTGGAGCGCTACGGTCGAAACGGGGGTCCTGTTCATCGGGAGGGGTGTGGTGTACCGCAAAACGGGACTCCACGGGATACTATTCATCTCCACCGTCGACCCCCTCCAGCCTCCACGGGCTACTGTTCATCCACCGTCGACCTCCTATAGCCTCCACCTGCGACTGTTCATCCATGAGCTCCTGTTCATCCAGCCTCCACCGCGCGCTACTCCACCGGCTACTGTTCAACCAGCCCTCTCCACGGGCTCCTGTTCATCCACCCCTCCACGGGCTAGTGTTCATCCAGCCCTCCACCGTCTACTGTTCATCCAGCCCTCCGCGGGGTGGTCCTGTTCATCCTGCCCTCCACAGGGTCCTGTTCATCCAGCCCCAACCGGCTCGATCGATCGGGGTCCTGTTCATCCAGAGGCAACACCACGGGGTCCTGTTCATCCACCCCCACCGGGAACTGTTCATCCAAAGCCCCCAGCAACGCTCACTGTTCATCCAGAGGCAGCATCGATCGGCTTCAGTTAGCAGCAGTAGCGAAGGAATCACTCGATCGGGTTCAGTTAACAGCCATCGATCGATCGCTTGGGTTCAGTAACGCGTAGCCTGCAGTGCAATCGCTCGGGTTCAGTTAGAGCCCAACGCCTCGCACCCACGCGTGTGCGTGTACGAAAGAAACGCGCATCGCTCGGCCCCGACCACCCACCGTAACCGGGAACACCCCGATATTTTCCTCGCCCTCGCTTCTACCACGGTTTTTCCCATCATGGACGGCCCAAAGAATGTCATGCAGCTGTGTCTCCGGCCCGCGCAGGACGAAAAGCCCATTTTCTGTCATGATTTTTTGTCATAGAAGTAGGACCCCACCACATCTATGATGATACCGTGTTTTGTCACAATTATCGTCATAGAAGTGTCATAAGTATGATAGAAAAAATTTTCATTCGGCCCAAAATGTCACGGATGTGTCTTTTTTTTGTAGTGAACCCAAAGGTTGTCAATGGGCAACGAATAAAACATTATATCTTAGGTACGCCCATTAATGTTGAAAGTAATATTATCCAAACTTTGACACCGGAAGAACACATAAAAGAGTCCTTCCGGAACACTCCGGAATCATGAAAATAAGGGGGTACGTGATACAGTAAGTAAATGGACTCCGAAAAATCCGCAAAAATATTTTTTATCAGTTTTGGAATATTTAGAAAATTAGGAAAATAAGAAACTTCCAGGAAGCGTACCCTGGTGGGCACAAGACACCAGGGCGCGCCAGGCTTGCCTAGCACGTCCAGGTGGATTGTGCCCAACTGGGACACCTTCCGGACTCCGTTTTTCTACCGTATGCTTGTCCTCCAAGATAAAAAATCTATATATACTTCCCGAACCTGTTAACCACCGTATCACGGAGAAATCACCTGTTCTCTTTTCTTGTTGTTTTCTGCATAGATCTGAAAATATGTCATCCCAAGATTCTGAGGGTGAGAGCTATGTTGTTGATTTCATTGCAAACCCCAAGTCGTATGGGGATGAGAGGCACTATAGCTGGACCTCCGAAGAAGATGAAGATGAATTGGTTCCTCCCCGGTTCAAAAACGAAAGCATGAAGGCATTGTGCAAGAAGATAATAAAACTCGAGATAGATAACGACGAGTTGAGGATAGATAATTTTATTCTCCGTCAGAAACTGGAGGAATCGAAGGGCAAACCCTCTACTTTTTCACCACCACCACCATCATCTTCTTCACCACCAAAGGAGAATTGAGTATCGGGTATGGGCACTCCCCTTGGCTTCCGCCAAGCTTGGGGGAGGTGCCCCGGTACAGTATCACCCCACTATCTTTTTGGCTTTACTTATTTTAGTTCGATCTTTTGCTTTAGATGAATAAAAGTTTAGTTCGATATTTTTTTCTTTAAGAGTTTGCTTAGTGATCTATCCTTGTAATCATGTGCAAGTTATATAATAAAGTTTAGTTTGAGTTTTTGCTTTCTTTACTTTCATGTTGCAAATAAAGAAAAGAAATAAGGAAGATAAAAAAGAGAAAGGAAATAAATAAAAGAAAGGAAATAAATCACGAAGATCATATACTAATCTTATGGTAGGTGATGACACCACATAAGGAAAAGTATAAGTAGAAAATTTTATTAGAGATTGACAAACATAGCATTAGTCAATGATGCAACTCATGAAAGAATTTATAAGGGAAGAGAAGATTCACATATAAATATACTATCCTAGAAATCTTTTGTGATTATGAGCCCTCATCAAAAAATTATATGCCAAAATTGTTGACGTTGGACAAGGAAGACAACTTAATGGTTTATGTTTGTTTATATTCACATAGAAGTCATAGTGTCATAGATCCTTCAACATGTGGTGCTTGCCCCCTATCTTTGCTAGCCAAAAATTCCGCACTAAGTAGAGATACTACTTGTGCATCCAAAAACCCTTAAACCCAAATCTTATTTTCAAGTGTCCACCATACCTACCTAGGGGTTGAGCAAGATCCCTCAAGTAAGTTGTCATCGGTGCAAAAAGGCAATAAAAATTGCTTCTAAGAGTGTGAGATCATTTAGTGTAAGAGAAAATTGAGCGTTGCATGAACTTGTGATGGTGAAGAATAAAAGCGACAGACTGCATAATAAAGGTCGCTGTCACAAGGGGCAATGTAACATGACGTTCTTTTGCACTAAGGGGTTGAGCATACAAAAAAATAAGCACATGGCAACCTCTGCTTCCCTCTGCGAAGGGTCTATCTTTTACTTTTATGTATTTACTTTTATGCAAAGAGTCAAAGTTTTCCCTCTATTCCTTTTTAATTTTCTCCTTTGGCAAGCATCATGTGGTGAGGAAAGATCTAGGCACATATGTCCAGTTGAATATGGATAGCATGAGTTATTATTGTTGACATCACCCTTGTGGTGAATACGTTGGGAGGTGAAACTATAAGCCCCTATCTTTCTATGTGTTCGGTTGAAACTTTTTGCTCATGTGTACGCAGTGAGTGTTAGCAATCATAGAAGACTATATGATGGTTTAGTATGTGGACTTGCCTAAAGGCTCCGATACGTGACCCTTCCTGAAAAGATGATGAATTGTAGTTGCAAAGTTGACTGAGAACATAGTTTGTTGGTTTTTTATAGAGTTTTTGCTTTATACTTCGATTGTGTGATGAATTATAACTTATTCATGAGAAGTATATGATAAAAGTTCTACGATAAAGTCTTATGTTTAAATTTGTTAATGTTATAATAATGAACATGATGCTTCTATGTCCGTATTTTGTTTTATCGACACCTCTCTCTCAAAGCATGTGGGCATGTTTTTCGATTTCGGTTCTCGCTTGAGGAAAAGCGAGGTCTAAGCCTGGGGGAGTTGATACGTCCATTTTGCATCATGTTTTCTTACTGTTATTTATGATGTTTTTATCCATAATAATGCTTTTTGGAGTAATTCTAATGCCTTTTCTCTCATAATTTACAAGGTACACACAAAGAGGGAGAATTCCAGGAGCTGGAAATCTAGACCTGGAAAAGCTACGTCAGGCTACCTATTCTGCACAACTCCAAATGAGCTGAAACTTAACGAGAATTTTTTATGGAATATTTGAGAATTATTGGAGCAAATAACTACCAAAGGGGGCCCACCAGGTGGGCACAACCCACCTGGGCGCGCCGGGGAGCCCAGGCGCGCCCTGGTGGGTTGTGCTCACCCAGGCCCACCTCCGGTGCCCATCTTCTGGTATATAGGTCATTTTGACCTAGAAAACATAGGGGAGGACTTTCGGGACAGAGCGCCGCCGTCTCGAGGCGGAACTTGGGCAGGAGCACTTTTGCCCTCCGGCAGAGCGATTCCGCCGGGGGAACTTCCCTCCCGGAGGGGGAAATCATTGTCATCATCATCACCAACAACTCTCCTATCTTTGGGAGGGCAATCTCCATCAACATCTTCAACAGCACC
The DNA here is from genome assembly GCF_018294505.1 of Triticum aestivum. Classification (NCBI taxonomy): domain Eukaryota; kingdom Viridiplantae; phylum Streptophyta; class Magnoliopsida; order Poales; family Poaceae; genus Triticum; species Triticum aestivum. The sequence continues at coordinate 91,143,935 of NC_057802.1, forward strand.
ATCTCATCTCAAACCCTAGTTCATCTCTTGTGTTCAATCTTGATACCGGAACTATAGATTGGTACTTGTGGGTGACTAGTAGTGTTGATTACATCTTGTAGTTGATTACTATATGGTTTATTTGGTGGAAGATTATATGTTCAGATCCAATATGCTATTTAATACCCCTCTGATCTTGAGCATGATTATTATTTGTGAGTAGTTACTTTTGTTCTTGAGGTCATGGGAGAAATCATGTGGCAAGTAATCATGTGAACTTGATATGTGTTCAATATTTTGACAGTATGTATGTTGTGATTCCCTTAGTGGTGTCATGTGAACGTCGACTACATGACACTTCACCATATTTGGGCCTAAGGGAATGCATTGTGGAGTAGCAATTCGATGATGGGTTGCGAGAGTGACAGAAGCTTAAACCCCAGTTTATGCGCTATTCCATAAGGGACCGATTGGATCCAAAAGTTTAATGCTATGGTTAGAATTTATTCTTAATACTTTTCAAGTAGTTGCGGATGCTTGCGGGAGGGTTAATCATAAGTAGGAGGTTTGTTCAAGTAAGAACAACACCTAAGCACCGGTCCACCCACATATCAAATTATCAAAGTAGCAAACACAAATCAAACCAACATGATGAAAGTGACTAGATGAAATTCCCGTGTACCCTCAAGAACGCTTTGCTGATCATAAGAGATCGTTTTGGCCTGTCCTTTGCCTCAAAAGGATTGGGCTACCCTGCTACACTTTTGTTACTACTATCGTTACTTGCTCGTTACAAATTATCTTGCTATCAAACTACTCTGCTACTTACAATTTCAACACTTGCAGACATTACCTTACTGAAAACCAGTTGTCATTTCCTTATGCTCCTCGTTGGGTTCGACACTCTTACTTATCGAAAAGAGCTACAATTGATCCCCTATACCTGTGGGTCATCAGTGCGCCGGCCCCAAACACTGGCAGCGCACGTGTAGGGACGAGGGTAGTGCACCCGGAGCGACGCGAGAGTAGATCGCGCGCGGAGGGACACGAGCAAAGCGCGTCGCGGCCGCCTGAACCGCAAGCGACCACACACATAGAGCAGTTGAACACGCAGATAATGGTTGCCTACAAACCAGCCGACAGTTGCGTCGCTGCGTAGAGAGCGTCTGTGTGCTACTACCTCCGTCTTGGTCCATAGTCCCCTTTATATTTTGTGCCATACTTTGCCCTCAAATTTAACCAACAAAATGTTAATGCATGTTATAAAAATTATATAATTGGAAACTATGTTCAAATACGAATCGAACTATATAATCTTTGGCGACATGCATTCGTACTTTATTAGTTAAATCATTTAGTTAAATCATACTTATAAACCAGGACGGGGGTATAGAAGGTAATTAAATCGCAAACATTTTTTTATTGACCGTATGTGTACGTGGCCTTTCGTCCTCCTCTCGCACGTCTTGTCACCCCGCTGCCGTAGACGGCTTACAGCGCAAGCTTGTGCAGCACGCGGGGGCGTTCTTTTGGCCAAACAGTGGCGCCAATGAATCGTCGGTGAGCCCGTTCCCGCGCAACCTCGCAGGTTCCCGCGCAAGCTCCCCCCCCCCCGACTCGATGAAATCCCCCAAAATCCCAATGCTTACCTGCCTGCTATATAAACCCTCATGGCCCGCGAGTCCTGCGTCGCATTTTCCCCTCCCTCCCTATAGCTTATCTCATCTGCTTCTCCCACATCACCAATGGCACCGGTCTGTCATCATCGCTCAGCCACTCCGCCTTCATTGGAGGACAGCTCCAGCTGGGAGGCTACACCGCGGCGGCGCCTCAGTCCCCGGCGTAGTGTAGTGCACGTGGCGTCCCTGTTGGGTGTGCGCGGAACACCCACCACACGCTCCGCCGCCATTGCCCGTCGGCAGCTGTTACCGGCCGCCGTTGCCGCCACACCACCGTCGAAAGCCAGGGCCATCGCCCGCTCCGCCACCGCGGCCCGAAGGCGGGAGGTGGTCGTCGTGGCCGCCATCCCACTGTCGGCCACCGTGGCCATCACCCGCTCCGCGACCGCGGCCCGAAGGCGGGAGGTGTGGTCGTGGCCGCCACCCCATCATCGGCCGCCAGCCCATCGTCGACCGCCGGGGTCATCACCCGCTCCGCCACCGCCGCCCGAAGGCGGGAGGCGGAGGTGGATGCCCGCACGTGCGTCAGCGAGCTTCGCGCTACACCGAGTTCCTACGGGAGGAGGAGGAGCGCCTCATCGAGCACGCAAAGAGCCTTACCGCCGTCGTGGCTGCGGCACACGCTGCCTCATAGGCGAGGAATCAGAAGATCTATGAGGAGAAGCACCGCTTCGAGAGGGGTCGTCTGGAGCGGCAGAGGGCGTTCAAGGTCAGGGTCGCTGAAGCTGCAGCAGCGGCATGCACCATATTGCAGTTGTCCAGCTCGTCGATAGGCTCCTCGTCCTCTGCCTCTTACTGAGCATGCTCGGTAGAGGAGAGGCAGCCGGAAGTAGTACAAAGCCCCTCCGTAGTAGTAGTAGTATTTAGGGGCTATTTTGTTCAGTTCATCTGACTATAGATGTGGTGGAACTGTACAACGTACTTAAAATTAGCTACTATATAAAGCAGAACTAGCTATTTCAGTACGTGGTTGGCAACAATTGGTAAAAAGTTTGGTCGGTTCAGCTATCGAGTTGAACTGTTTGTACAAAGAACGATTGCTTAATATAATCTATGCTTAATTACTGAATTTTAGTTGCAAAAATTAGATACTGCTAGTGATTTTAGCTTCATATCTTGACAAATGTCAATCTTTCCAGTTTGACAAATGGCAACATACCCAATATGACAGATGCAAATCTTACCAAATTGTTTGTACGTGGTTGCACACGGGTCATCCAAAACAACCGTTTGCGTTGAAGGGATGCACAAATCCTGCGCTGTGAATTTTCCCTTGACTTAAGGGGGAAGACCATAGCTCTCACTTTGCATACGGGTGTTCTATCTAAAACGTTTGCGATCAAGAGCCGCAAAAATCCTGCTCGGCACATTTTCCCTTGGCTTCCTGGGGAAGCTGTCGGTTTGCGTACGGGTGTTCTAACTAAAACATTTGCGATGCGTGTTTTATATTTAAAAACCATTGACGTTTTTTTTAAAAGAAAATCGTTTGATAAGTCTGTACATTAAGAGAGAAAAACGCAAGTTCGCTCAAACCATATCTTTCATTCAGTCACACTGTGAGTTTATATTCATATGATCGAGATACAATATTAAACCCAAGAAATAAAACTATTTTCGGCGACGGCGGAGGCGGCGTGCCGCGTCGTCATTGTCGTCCTCCGGGGCGCCGTTGTTGAAGTCTTCAATGCAGCACAGAATGTTCTTCACTTGTAAATCAAACATCATGTCCTCACGCGATCGACGAGCGGGGCGCGGGAGGACGGCAGCTGGCAGCGCTGAGAGGTAGCGGTCGACGGCGGCGTCCCATGCTACCGAGGGGGGCGCGCGCACGGGCACGGGCGCGGCGGTGCAACCAAACGCATGGGGATCGGCGCCGTAGTGGGTGGAGGGGCGTGCACGGGCATGGACATTGGCGCTGGCATGTACATGAGCTCGAGTGGGTCCGCGGATACCTCGCTGACGCCCGTGGCTTCCAGCTCTGCGATAGTGCTCGGCGACCAGCCCGTCAATGCTACGGGCACTACAAAAAAAATACACTTCCGTGATGATACGTGTTTGTCACGGTAGGTCGCGTTTTTTGTCATGCATGTACATCCATGACAAATTTATGACAGAATCAAGATAGTCATACTTGTGCTGTCATAGAAGTGTTCCATGACATTACCAAAATTATCATCACGGAAGTGTCCACTTCCATGACGATAAATCGCGCGTCACAGAAGTGCTTTCGTCAAGGGTGACCGACACGTGGCATCCATCGTAACGGAACGCCGTTAAGCTATCGGGTCGGGTTTTGGATCCGATAATCCGTTAACAGCCCCGACCAATGGGGATTTTCCACGTGTAAAATCATCATTGGCTAGAGGAAACACGTGTCGGCTCATCATTGGGACAGATGTCATCCACTCACTGGACAGAAGGCGCCTATGATACGTCGACACGTGACACGGCCCAACAATGGCCCATTCCTGTGAAAAGGCCGGCCCGTTTGACTTGGTCAAAAGGTGGCGGGCCGGCCCATGGAAAGCCTGTTAACGGCCTGTTTGCATATAGCCCATTTACAGCCCGCTAACCCAAGGCCCGTTACGCCCTATCCGAATTAGGCCCAGTAACGTCATCTGGGCCATCCAATATGATTCCTGCCCGTTTTCACTTCTGGCCCATGTATAGCCCATGACGTCTTTCGGCCCATATGAGGCCCTTTGTAACTCTTGGCCCATTGGCGGCCCGTGCTGAAACTCGCCCGTAATGAACAGTGTATTACTTTACACCCATTAACGGCCCGTGGTGAAACTGGCCCGTAATGAACAGTGTATCACTTTATACCCATTAACGGCCCGTTATTCCGTTGGGCCGTTTCCAGCCCAAGTTAACTTTCGGCCTTCTGAGGGGCCATTTATTCTTGGGCTCATTTGCAGCATTCGGTTACTTACGGCCCGTTACTGTCATTTTCTGCTTGTGGGCCAAATTCAGCCCGTCGTTACAGTCGGCCCGTTTGTGGATCGTTAGTCTGTTGGGCCATTTTCATAGCATCACCAAATACGGCCTATTAACGGCCCGTTATGGTCAGCCCATAAAACGTACGATTTCCATTAAAGGCTCGTCTACGGCCCATTAAAGGCTCGTACAAGACCCATAAATGAGTCGGCGGCCCATGGATCCTACGAGACGTAGAAGGCCCATGGATCCGACGGCCCGTGAAGGGCCATGGTCGGGCGAGTTGGCCCCCGTTTGAACGATATAGCGTATTCAAAGAATTATCCTACTCAATACTATACAACAAAGAGATCAAGGCATAGAAAGGTAGAATAATCCTACACTATACAATAAAGAAATTATAGCCAATTATACCCACTGGGCATTATGGTTCGGCACAGGTGATAATAAAGCATACACAAACAGCAAATTACATACACTGGGCAAATACAGCTCATACATCATGGACGCGCATCAACTTAACTCCATTTGAACTATAATCTCTTCAGAAAATAGGATTGGCCGGATTCAGATAGCACAAATTTTAGTCTGCAAAATCTCCAATTCCTTCATGGTTACCTCAGTGTCTTGTTTCATTTTTTTGACTCCTGCATCTAATACCTGCACGTCCAGTCTCAACTTGTTGATTATACGTTGACAATCATGTACACGTTGTCTTGCCACCTCTAGTTGATGCTCGAGAACATCATCACATTCCAATTCCAATCCATAATCATTCGGTAACGACCATGCCGCACTGCTCGCAGATCTTTGTGTTGATGTCACTTCATCCTGAAATGTTTCTATAAGTACACATGACTAGGGCAAAAGTATAGTTACAACAGTGAAGCGAACAAAACACTATTTTGTACTACATGGCAAAACAGGACTAACAATAATGTTACACGTCACTTTCAAAAAAAATGTTATACGTCATGAAGCATAAGCATGTGATATTTTAAAAATTATAAAAAAGATAGTCTGTGCAGCCTGCATACAGAAACCCCTCTTAGCTCACCAGAGGAGCATGATGTTGGGGCCCAATCGAAAACACAGACAAGTTACAAATTTAGATAGCACGTTGCGTATAAGTAAGCAAGCAGTTGGCCATTCTGTGCCTCAATTAAAGTCTTAGGGAGCATAATGAACAGTAGAGGGTTTCATACAAACATACTACAACAGGCAAAACTATGCAATCATTAGCGTAGTATAAACTAGATTGTGAGCCTCATGCAATAATAGTTGGTTAATAGACTTCAAAGCTTCAGGCACACTTTGGCAGAGTAATTAAATGGTAAGGCCTTTAATTATGTCAACTAATAGTGATACAAGTACCGAAAATCAGGCATGATTATTTGGGCATCTCATTAACTGAGGACAAATAAAGCAATTGAAAAGAGAAAATTAACTATGCCTGAAACAAACAAGGAATTGAACTGTTGAGTTGCATACAGTGACTTACCTTAGCAGGTTGAAGAGGCTCAGGGCAGCTCCTACTTCTCTTGCAAGGCTCCTTCCTAACATCTTGTACTTGGAAATCCTCAATCTTATCTTCATTGCACCCCCTCTACAAGGTGACACAAACTAGTTACTCGTCTCCTTGGAAGATAAATATGCATACTTTCCAGTCTGTGAACACAAAAGGATGAGATTATAACAAAACAACACCACATAATGAAACATGCCGCATCTCTTGCACTTGCACACAATGAAATGAGCATTTACTATGTCTACACTATGTAAAAACTAGGCATACCTTCGAACTGGATCTCCAGGTACTCTTGGAGAGCCTACTGTAGTGTACAGCCAAACCTTTATGTCACCTATGAGTTAGACAAGGCCCCAATACAGCGGCCCTTAGTGTTTAAATCATTGACAAGCTCTGTTAGAGTGTTAGGTCAAGAACAGCAAGTAATCAAAGCAAACAGTCCTAGTATGGCTGGCTGATGCAAACAAGCAATTGAACAGATGTGTGAGCAAATCTTACATATCAAGAAAAGAAGCAAAGAAGGAGGCTTAAAGACCATCACTTGACTGACCAGATTTAAGGGGCATTTAAACATCATGTGCAACGTATGAACTAAGATAAACATTGCATATTCCAGATTCTACAATGGAATGCACATGTATTAGATTATGCCATGTATGATGATGCCTAAATGTACAGATAGCAGGCAGGAGTGATTCATCATTGCACGCACAATTGAATTGCAGGTTAAGGGCCAGTTCGATTCCGCCTTTTCAGGGCATATTGTCAAAATAAGCCATAAAGATGTAAAGAAGTCATTTTTGAGTTATGGGCTTGGGCTTAACTAATTTTGCTTTGGAGGGGGGTGTTTCGGGTAGAACCTCACTAAAAATTGAAGGGAAGGGGAATAGTGAAATGACTCTGTTGTCTGCCTATATTACACTCAAAATGCAACTGCTGACGCCCGTGTCACACCTGACCCTCAAGTAAAAACAAACACGCAAGCATTCATTGACCTGCCCGCTTGCATCTCCTCTCCCCTTTCCCTCTACCTCGATCCCCTGCCTGCAGCACTAGGGTTCCTCCAGCGAGCTGTCGCCACTGGTCCCATCTGGCCTGGTCCTCGACGATGCTATGTCCAGCTAGGCTACATGGCCGGCGGGTAGGGGCAAATCTCCCTGGCTGCTCCTCCCTCTGGCACCGCCCCTCATTCTCATGGTCTCCAGCAGCTGCTCCACTGTGGTTCGTCCAACGCACTACTCCGGCGGGCGCTGCACAACTACGGCTGATGCCACACTGCGGCAGAAGGCACCTTATTCCCCCTCCCCTCCTCCCAGGCCATGGCCTTGAGGTGCTGTTAAAGGATGAGCTCATCCGACAAGGTGAGGATCTCCTCTGATTTTTTGCCAAATTTTCATTCTGATCCACTATACGATGAATTGCTATGAGCTGCTTCTGCTGCTGCTATATGATGCATTGCTATGAGCTGCTCCTGCTGCTGGTATATGATGAATTGCTATGAGCTGCTGCTGCTGCTATATGATGAGTTGCTACAAGCTGCTCCTGCTGCTGCTATATGATGAATTGCTATGAGCTGCTGCTATATGATGAATTGCTATGAGCTGCTCCTGCTGCTGCTATATGATGAATTGCTATGAGCTGCTGCTGGTATATGATGAATTGCAGACTGCTGCTGCTGTATGATGAGTTGCTATGAGCTGCTGCCGCTATATGATGCTTTCAGGTGGTGCTGCTATACGATAATAACCAGCCACTTGGACCATCGAATTTCAATAAATAATTGTTCTTCATTTAAATGTGGGTCATGCGTTCTTCGTTTAAATTAGGCAATGGGATCTCTATGGAAAACATTGACCAAAGTAGATTGTGCCAAGTAGATGGTATCTTTGTATTTGCATTTTGAGCAAATAGTGATGGTCTGTTTTCCTATCATATTAATTACTGCACTGGGTTCAATTTGTGATGTTTGCAAGTCAAATTAATTTCCATATGGGCAACAAAATGAAAAAAAATATAATCCAATCTAGACTTTCCACTGATCATACCAAAGATAAGCTGAAAACGCAATGAAAAGAACTGGTTGGCTTATTACATGGAGCTTATATTCACAGGTACTTATTTTCTTAGGATAACTCGTAATAACTGTCCCTAAGAAACTTGGCTAATAGAACTGGCATACAAATAACATGTCACGATGATTGCAATGGAGGAGTGACGTACCATAGCACACTGTATAGGCTCACCGCTGCCTCTCCTTTTTTTGCGATGTTCCATGAAATTGCCACATACATCTTGTACTTTTTCATTGTGTAACCCTATCTGCAAGTTGACACGGCTAATTTCAGACATCTCTACATGATACTACATTGCATATCCCTTGCGCATATTTAAACCACCACTTAACGATTGTGTGCGTACCGTAAACTAGCCATGACTCTGTATGCTGGACTAGCAGGCACTCTAAGGGAGCCTACTGTAGTGCACTGGAATTCCTACATGCCACCTACGATTTTGTGTAATGTACTGCCCCTGTTCCTAAATATATGTCTTTGTAGAGATTCCAGTATGGACCACATACAGATGTATATAGATGCATTTTCGAGTGTAGATTCACTCATTTTGCTCCGTATGTAGCCTATAGTGGAATCTCTAGAAAGACTTATATTTAGGAACGGAGGTATGAGGTAGTATCATGTATGACATCTACATATCTAATTTAGCGGCTAGTAGTAGAAATCATTGTCTGCACAAAGGGATTACTGGTCGAAAATCCTAGCAAAGCACGCTGGCAGGCACAGAACAATACAAGAGAGAGAGAGACGCGCTTACAAGATCATAGCAATGCCTCAGTCCAGGATCTTGGTTGGCCAAGCTGTTAGATCCAGAAGAAACATCGTCCTTGTAGTTTTTGCCAGCTGCATAACAGGTAACAGCGACCGGTTAGTATATTTGAAGTACATCGGGCAGGTGATGCTGGACGGGTTTAAAGGTGACAAGTACCTCGGCCGTGGCGGGTGCTTGGCATCTCTCCAGACGATGGGAATCAGGTTAGAAACGTCGAGGATGATAACGATGCGCTGGCTGTCGGGGTCCGGTAAGGAGATCTAGAACCGTCGAGTAGGGTGTTTGTGGTGCGGCTCCGGTAGGGTGGACTACGGTGTGGGCGAAGCGGATCTATGGCCGTGGACGAGGGCGTAGGTGAAGCTGCTCCGGTGGTTGGTTAAGGATGGTGTCGACGACGCGGATCTGCGGCCGTGGACGGAGCGTCA
>NC_057802.1:91153605-91158583 GCF_018294505.1 Triticum aestivum
GGTGGTTGGGTTAAGGGTGGTGTCGACGATGCGGATCTGCGGCCGTGGACGGGGCGTCAGAAGCTGCTCCGGTAGGTTGGATGAGGGTGCGAGGAAGCGGATCTGAGGCCGTGGACTTGTGAGTTGGCAAAGCGGCCCCGGTAGGGTTGAGAATGGTATAGGCGAAGCTACTCCGGTAGGGTTGACGATGGTGTCGGCGAAGCGGCTCCGGTAGGTTTGAGGAAGGTGTCGGCGAAGCGGCTCCGGTAGGGTTGAGGAAGGTGTCGGCGAAGTGGATCAGAGGCCGTCGACGGGGGCGTCGGTGGGGCGGCTCCGGGGGGTGTGGACGAAGCGTCTCCGGTGGGGAGTACGAATGAGCCGCTGCAGATGCGCGGCGGTTGACGAGAGTACCGGCGAAGCAGATCCGGCGCCGTGGACAAGGCCGACACTGAATGGGCTGTGGTACAGTGGTGGATGAGCAGTCTACTTGTTTCTAGGGGAGGTGGGAGGGGTAGATGCGGCCGCAGAAGTAGATCCGGCGAGGTGGACGCCGCTGGCAGTGAATGGGCTATGGTACGCCGGTGGATGAGCAGTCTAGGGTTTCGAGAGGGGAGGGGAGAAAGGGCGATGAAGTACGGACAGCGTGATGTAAGATGCTCTGGTGCTGTGGAGTTAGTCGTTTTTGCGGGAGGGGAGAGGAAATGAGGGTGCCGTGTAGTGGGGGAACCGGAAGTTACCAAAGCAGCCCCGACCTATCATGTAGATGAGGGCGGTATTGTAACTGTTGGTCTCCGTGCACCAAGGACAAAAGGGGGATTTCGCATGCTAAAGACTAAGGTGGCGGAAATTTTAGAGGGAGGCGGGAGATTTTGTCGCCCGCGGGATCGTTCGTATCCAGTTTCAACTAATTTTGGACCGTGCTAGCGGGAAGGTCATGCTAGACCGTGTACACGGGGCACGCGTCAGCAGTTAATAACTGGTGTGAAGTCCACCCCAGAAAAAAAAGACAATAACTCGGGATGATGCGCCGATAACTTGGACGTTCACACGGGCGCGGCCAATCATACGGGTGTAGTGGCGCGTTCACAAAAAAGGGATCAAACGCTCAGCCTATGTATTTCTCGTGTAAATAGATAATTTAGTGCCATTGGTTATTTACTTTAAACATAATGCATTGATGTGTTAGTGTAGAGGCGCACAAAAAGAAATGGATATTGTAGTCAGCTACTTAAAAGTGTTACCTCATAAGATTACATAGCCTCCATTTCATAAATTGCGTACCCGTTGAATTCATATATGAATATTAGAAACTTAAATCATCCAAGACTAATGAATTTGAATGCAAGAGTAACAATGGTGCATATACATGATAGCTACATTGGTTGTTTGAAGAAACATCACTGTAACTTTGGCATGCACAACTGAAAAGGTTTATTTAAATAGAAAAAAATGTGATATGCGAGTGTCCAATCTTTATAGCGTTGAATCGATATTGTACCTTTGGCTACAATACGAAGTAGATATTGACTTATGTTCAAGCGATGCACGTCCACGATCGCTAGATAGTGATACGTGAATGAATTGTGCAATCTCTCTCACATGCATACATATCTCATTTCCCTGTGGGCATCGGAATCACACACGCGCACTTCGTGTATTTCTCTCCCTCCGTCAGGGTTAAATTCGTCTTTCTACCCCGTCCTACAAGTCTCTCACACAGAAACACACACGCTCTCTATGTCTAACACGCCCACCCCTTTAATTCCGCCCACCCACAGCCACTAATGTCTCAAAGTATAATAATGTCTCTCACACATATGCTATCTACCTATCCCTTAATATAGCTAGATATGTGTCACACAAACTCCTTCTCCCTACTAGCAAGATGCCCATGCGTTGCACGGACCATCAAGATGCATTTGTATGAGAAGTTTATCTTGTGGGAGAAAAGGATGAACGAGGGAATGCCTTATTTGCAAATGCGGAGAGGGTTGTGGGTATCTTTTTGCAAAATTGTCATAGTTTCCTTCCCGTCCGTCGGATATAAATCGGATGGCCTATATTGCAGGATGGCAGGAACACCATCATCACCAACTCTGTTTTTTTTATAAGAGTAGAGATATGTGAGTGTCACTGCCCCCCCCCCACACACACACCCACACTTCCCAACACCGAAGGAGTAGGGTGACACCTCGATCTTGATACTAATCTATCGACTGGCTTCTCTCTCAAACATACACACACACTACCCGGCACCGAAGGAGTAGGGTGGCACATCGATCCTGATAATAATCTATCTACTCCTCTTACAAACACACACACACACACTCGCTAGTTGTGCCTCTGTGCCTACCGCGCACACTCTCGATACGTCTTTCTCTCCCTCCCCCCCCAACAATGACAGCAGAAGGGTGACAACTCGATCTGATCATAATCTATCAATTGGTTTCTCTCTCAAACATTGTGTCTCGGTGCCTCGCTCGGTAGCCCCCTCGATATGTAGACTTCTCGTGCGCGCACAGCTGTAGTGACGATGACGCTGAACCCAGTGCGCCTTGTTTTCACCGGCCTCATGTGATAGTTTTCACCCTGTTTTCTATTAATTAACAAGGCAACCTTTTCTTTGTTACTACTAGTGAATCTGAAATCATTTGGGGCAGACATAAAATATATCACTTCAACCCAATTATCGCAGCAACTATTTTAAAAGAAATTAGCTAGCTGCCCGTGCGTTGCACGGAACATCAAGATGCATTTGTGTAACGCCCACGATGCGGCTATATCTCCCACGTGTCGAGGCACGACTTGGAGGCATAACCGCATGGTGGTTTTGTCGCAAGAAGGGTCATCTTCACACAATCCCATGTAATGAACAAGAATGGGATAAAGAGTTGGCTTACAATCGCCACTTCACACAATACATAAATTAAACGTACATCATTCAGAGTACAATCAAGGTCCGACTACGGAACCGAAATAAAAGAAGACAACCCCAAATGCTAGATCCCTGATCGTCCCAACTGGGCTCCACTACTGATCATCAGGAAACAAAACATAGTAACGACCAAGTTCCTCGTCGAGCTCCCACTTGAGCTCGGTTGTGTCACCTCACTGGTATCGTCGGCACCTGCAACTGTTTTGGTAGAATCCGTGCGTCACGAGGACTCAGCAATCTCACACCCGCGAGATCAAGACTATTTAAGCTTATAGGAAGGATGGGGTAATGAGGTGGAGCTGCAGCAAGCACTAAGCATATATGGTGGCTAACATACGCAAATAAGGGCGAGAAGAGGAGCAACGCAACGGTCACGAAGCTAGAAGTGATCAAGAAGTGATCCTGAAACTGCTTACGTTCATACATAACCCAAACCGTGTTCACTTCCCGGACTCCGCCGAAAAGAGACCATCACGGCTACACACGCGTTGATGTATTTTAATTACGTCAAGTGTCAAGTTCTCTACAACCGGACATTAACAAATTCCCATATGCCACATAACCGCGGGCACGGCTCTCGAAAGTTTATACCCTGCAGAGGTGTCCCAACTTAGCCCATTATAAGCTCTCACGGTCAACGAAGGATATTCCTTCTCCCGGGAAGACCCGATCAGTCTCGGAATCCCGGTTACAAGACATTTCGACAATGGTAAAACAAGACCAGCAAAGCCGCCCGAATGTGCCGACAAATCCCGATAGGAGCTGAACATATCTCGTTCTCAGGGCACACCGGATGGGCAAGACGTCGGGTTGGCATAGACCCTGATTGCCCAAGGGAAATGTAAAACCAAGGTTGGGCCTTGCTGGAGGAGTTTTATTCAAGGCGAACTATCAAGGGGGTCCCATAAATCACCCAACCGCGTAAGGAACGCAAAATCAAGGAACATAACACCGGTATGACGGAAACTAGGGCGGCAAGAGTGGAACAAAACACCAGGCATAAGGCCGAGCCTTCCACCCTTTACCAAATATATAGATGCATTAATTAAATAAGAGATATTGTGATAAGCCAAAATATCCATGTTCCAACATGGAACCAACTTCAACTTCACCTGCAACTAGCAACGCTATAAGAAGGGCTGAGCAAAAGCGGTAACTTAGCCAAACAACGGTTTGCTAGGAAAGGATGGTTAGAGGCTTGACATGGCAATATGGGAGGCATGATATAGCAAGTGGTAGGTTGCGCGGCATAGCAATAGAACGAACAACTAGCAAGCAAAGATAGAAGTGATTTCGAGGGTATGGTCATCTTGCCTGCAAGGTTCTCAGAGTTGTCGAAAGCTTGATCCTCGTAAGCGTTCTCAATAGGTTCCTCATAAATGTTCTCTTCTCCTGACTCTACCCAAGCAAGAACACAAGCAAAGGACCAACAATCAATCACGGGAAATGCACAAGCAACATGATGCAATACATGGCATGATATGCGAGATGTGATATGCGATGCATATGCGTGCTCCGGAAGGAAAAGAAAGATCAAGGCATCAACTTGGCAAACCAAGTATGCCACTGGAAAGATGAGATGATTTCGGTCGAAATCGATATAAAGATCACCGGAAACGGATGCATGGTTTGCAAATGGCAAGCAAAACAAGAATGACACAATTCTGCGATTAACACCATGATAGCACATAGAATACATCAAAAAACTATGTTACAGCACACCAACATAGCAACAAAGCATATGGCAGTGATGTACTCAAGATGCTTGACAAAACATGAACACTGACCTACGGCTAAATCACACCAGAGCAGGTTCAAACAAGCATGGCAAAAGTGCAAAAGATATCAGCTTCACAGACTTAGTGAAAATACTAACATGCCAGAAATAACATCAGGAAGCCATGTTTAGAGCCAGCCAACAGCATGCTACAGGAACATATCATAGCAAATCAAGGCACGGAATAAATCTACTAAATGCATAGTACAAAAGTCCCTTACTGATCATGAGCCAAAAAGGCACAGAAGATATGATCCGGCCGGGCGCGGTCGCCGGACGGCGAGGGG